>NC_090224.1:2790000-3082500 GCF_024489055.1 Chanodichthys erythropterus | reverse complement strand
TAAGTTTAATTAATACCCTTGTTAATGAATATGTTGTCCATTGATGTCTTGTCATTGATGATATCAATGTTAAAAACATGTTCAATTAAATGTAAAAACAAATATTTTTGAAGTTAAAGCTCAGATCTCAAAGAGGCTGTTCAAATTTGCACATGATGAAGTTATTAATTTACCTTTAAATGTATTTGTGTTCATATAGTTCATGTAAATGTGTCATTGTGAAAGATTTTCATTGAAATGTAATGATTTTAATACATTTTAAATATTATAATATATTGATTTTAATCAGATTACTCTTATATTGACTGGTATGTGTTTTGAAATTATATTGACCCCCCCCCCCCCCCCCCTCCACACACACACACACACACACAAAAATATTACAAGTGTGTACTTTTATGAAATAAAAAAAAGCACAAAAGCCAAGTTATACTTTTTGACTAGAAAACTAAACTAAAATGAAAACATGGAACAGATTATCATTCATTCCTTGATTCATATGCAAATGTTTTGGGATAAAAAAGATCTGAAGCGCCACAAGCTTCTGCTAAACAACCGAAAATGTGGAAAATCGTATTCAATCACTTTAATATCTAGCATCTGTGCCGATTAAACTGAATCCTTGATTTGAACTATATATAGAGTAGCAGCAGTGCCAGCAGCTATTTTTCCAAAACAACTTGTCTAAATTCAGTATAAACCTTTCCAAGCATAACATTATTAGATTTTATAGAGAAAATTATGTTCATGCTATTCTAGATGTACAAGCCTTTGAGCCTGTGGGATGAATGTGAACTATTGATAAATTTGAGACATACTGTGCAAGCAAAATGCAAGCATGTACAATAAAAACATCTTGAAAAAGTGAGAAGAATCTCAAGAGGAGATCAAGCATTCAAAATATACTCCTTTGGCCGTGAGGGTGGAAAGACACGTTCAGCACTTGCACACTATCTAGTGGACTTTGTTTTCAAGCGCTCAAGTCACATGCACTGTTGCATGTGCATTGTCCACGTAGATACAAAAATTGACCTGCACGTGGACAGTGATTTACTTACTTTTAAAGATTTACTTATAAAAATGTTTAGTAATTCTAGATCTAACGAGCCATAACTGATGAAAATAACCGCCATTTTTACTCTTACGGTCAAATATTGCATTGCAGATATCAATGACATCTTTAAGTTGTCATATCTGGAAAAATGAAAATTGTATAAGTGGGATAATCCACAGCTATAGCTGCTTCATGTCGGGTGATTCTTTGTCTCCACGTTGTGCATTAAAATTAAAGCCGTGGTTTATCCCTTACTTACGGAAGAGGATTAGGGCCAAGCAATAATAAAAAAAATAAAACCATCTTGAGATTAAAGTTGTTAAATTTCGAGAAAAAAGTAGAGATAAAATGTTGAGAATAAAGTAATTAAATTACGAGAAAAAAAGTCATTAAATTACGAGAATAAACTTGTTAAATTACGAGAAAAAACTTGTTAAATTTCGAGAAAAAAGTAGAGATAAAATGTTGAGAATAAAGTCATTAAATTACGAGAAAAAAAGTCATTAAATTACGAGAATAAACTTGTTAAATTTCGAGAAAAAAGTCGAGATAAAATGTTGAGAATAAAGTCATTAAATTACGAGAAAAAGGTCATTAAATTACGAGAATAAAGTCGAGATAAAATGTTGAGAATAAAGTCATTAAATTACGAGAAAAAAGTCGTTAAATTACGAGAATAAACTTGTTAAATTACAAGAAAAAAATCTTTAAATTTCGAGAAAAAAGTCGAGATAAAATGTTGAGAATAAACTAATTAAATTATGAGTTTATTCTCAACATTTTATCTTGACTTTCTTCTCGAAATTTAACGAGTTTTTTCTCGCAATTTAACGAGTTTATTCTCAACATTTTATCTCGACTTTTTATTTGAAATTTAATGAGTTTTTTCTCTAAATTTAACAACTTTAATCTCGAGATGGTTTTATTTTTTATTACTGCTTGGCCCTAATCCTCGTCCGTACTTACTTGATTCTTAGTTTGGCCATATTTTAATGCTTGGTTTGTTTTAAATCATTTTAAGTCATCTTGAAGCCCTATTGAAAATTTGCCAAAGCCCCCTAATTGAGAACCACTGCACAAAGCCTGTGTTTACACCTGTGGCCTGTTGCACAAAGCTAGTTTCAGTTTCTACCCAGGTAAGTTCAAGATTAGTTTGAGTAAACTCTGGTTTTTCGGGCTTATGAAGGGTGGATTGGTTTTTAGCGGGTTTCATTGCTATGGTAACTTACGCTACATGGCTAACCTTCTCCGGAGCAGGTTTATTCTGAGTTAGAGATCGCAAACCCAAACTGGACCAATCAGCTGTGAGTAAAGTGACACGTATCTGATGCAATAAAGCCACTCCCCCTGTTTACCATCTCTCGCTCCAAATAAAGCAGTTTATAGTGAAAACATTTTAGAGACAAAATTGCTCATCTTTTGCTGCTAATTATTTAATATATTTATATTATATGAATTATGTATAATTCATATAATAGTATATTCATAAAACTATTATATTGCTTGACAATTCATATTTAACTTTGCCTTTAAATTGATATAAATATAATACATGCATCGATATATAAAGCTTTTAAACATAAGAAGCTTATGTGTATTCATTTGAGCTCTTTGTGAATCTAATATAAATTATTATATTATAAATTATTAGGCATATTTATTTGATTCACATGCATTGATATAGTCAGATATATACTTTCAGCTGTCTTCTCAAACTTTCACTGCAGCAGTGTTTATTCCTGTCTTGTAAATGCATTTAATTTCATGATATTTTTCTTAACAATCTAATGTTCAGAAGAGAAGTGAATTGTGCGGCTCTCGCAAGAAGTGAATCAAATGGACGCTCTGCATGTTTGTGTGATTGGCTCAATGGAATGGATTCCAGAAGAGAATACAATGCTGAATAAAGTCGTATTTTTTGTTATTTTTGGACCAAAATGTATTTTCGATGCTTCAAAAAATTCTAACTAACCCACTGATGTCACATGGACTACTTTGATGATGTTTTTATTACCTTTCTGGACATGGACAGTATACCATACATACATTTTCATTGGAGGGACAGAAAGCTCTCGGACTAAATCTAAAATATCTTAAACTGTGTTACGAAGATGAACGGAGGTCTTACGGGTTTGAAACGACATGAGGGTGAGTCATTAATGACATCATTTTCATTTTTGGGTGAACTAACCCTTTAAGATCTGAACCATATCTGTTTCAGGTTGAGTCATTGTGGAGTAACACTGCATTGGAGTGTCAATGTTAATGTGTCACCAACTCACCTGTCAATCAACCACTGTGCTAAAAAAATTAGGTCTGAAACATTGATGGTTACACACAGCTTAGAAAAACAAAACAAAAATACTTTGAAGACACACACCTTTGAGGCACGCACATGTTAAGATCAGTCACATGATTAGCTTCTTTCTTTCACTTCCTTACTTCCATCTTTACAACTTTACTCCTTGTTCTTTTCTTCTTCCCTTCCTTGTGTCATCCTTTAGTTCTTTCTTTCTTTCTTTATTTTTCTTTCTTTCTTTCTTTCTTTCTTTCTTTCTTTCTTTCTTTCTTTCTTTCTTTCTTTCTTTCTTTCTTTCTTTCTTTCTTTCTTTCTTTCTTTCTTTCTTTCTTTCTTTCTTTCTTTCTTTCTTTCTTTCTTTCTCTCTCTCAGTCTTTTGTTTCCTTCTGTCTTTCAAAAATCAGAGACCCTGTCCTTGAAATCCAAATGCAAATAGTCACAGGTGACATGTATGATTTAAAATCTGTCTCGGCACAAACTAGCAGAGGGACTCTTTAGTTTTACTTGAGAGGGAAAGTGATGAGGTTTGTACCTGTGGTCCAAGAAAAGGAATTTCCACTCTAAACTGTGTCTGGAGGTGAATTCCTCATTGGGCTCCTCCACAGTACACATTTCCTGTCGAAACAGAGATTATAAACGACTATTCGAACGTATGAGCATGTCTAGCAGACAAAAAAAAAAACAAGAACAGAAACCAAGTGACCTACTTCTCACAGTTTCTCAGTGTTTTGTATGTTGGTCATTTATCAGTGTCTTCAAAAACAAAGCTAATTCTTGCACAAACATGTACAGTGTCTATCAACACACCCACACACACACATTCATCCTTTGTCATGATGAACATATACACAGCAGATCTCATGGAGGTTTTCACTGTCTGTCAGGCAAATGTTAGAAGTCACAGGACCAATGAGAAGGTGCCAAGTCGGCTTTGGCTCAACCTACCTTGATAAACTGAGGTTTGGCTAACCTCACGGTTGCTATGAAACACACTCTGTCTTCAAAAGCCGGCCTCAGCGATCGCTGGATCACTCCCTCAAAGCCATTACGTGTTGAGTTAGGCACTAAAGACAAAAAGACAAGCAAATCTTTATAAATGGAAGTTTTTTTTTAGAGAGAAGAAACGATGAACAATGAACAATAAGCTTATTTTCTTTAGCCTACCACTAGGGGGCAGCACCTGCGAGGAAATTTCTTAAACTCTTTGTATTTAAAACAGCAAGCTCCTGCAATATTCATTTTAACAGATAGTTTCTGTTTTTTATGAAAATGTCAGTTAAATTTAGTCAATATTTCATTGTTATATTCATTTTCATCTATCCATATATCCATCTATCCATCTATCTATCAAAATGAAATAATTTATATATATATATACTATATATATATATACTATATATATATATATATATATATATATATATATATATACTATATATATATATATATATATATACTATATATATATATATATATATATATATAAATAAATGAATATGACATAAATGTCATTCATTTTCATCTCTCTCTCTCTCTCTCTCATATATATATATATATATATATATATTGGACTTATTAAGTCCTATTGGACTTAATAGTCAGGGCCCTGACTATTAACCCAACTAAAAAAAAAAATTCTAACGTTTCAAAAAAGACCTAGATGTCAGGGAAAGAAACACAATTTCCCCCTTGGTATGAAAATAATTGATCATGCCACAAGCTACACATACCTCGGGCTGAAAATAAGTGCAACTGGAAAGCTAAATTTGGCCGTGAATGAACTGAAAGAGAAAGCAAGAAGGGCCTTCTATGCCATCAAAAAATCAATCCAAATTGAAATACCAATTAGAATCTGGCTCAAAATCAGTCATAGAACCAATTGTACTATATGCCAGTGAAGTCTGGGGTCCTCTCCTGAACCACGAATTTAACAAAACCCCAACAGATGCCCTGCATGCCGAGTTCTGTAAGAGTATCCTGAGAGTACAGAGGAACACACCGAACAACACATGCAGGGCAGAATTAGGCCAATACCCTCTATTAATCCACATTGAGAAACGAGCCATCAAATTTTGCAAGTGACCCCAACTCTTATCATTCTAAAGCCCTTAAAAACCATGAAATGAACATTGAAAAAAGCCCCCTAATTCAGATGGTCCTGAGGCTGCAAAAACAAACTAACGCAACTAACAACAGCCAGCCTCAGGACACTGGCACCCTCATCCACAGAATTCGGCCCAACCAAATTACAAAAGCATAAAAGACAATTACCTGACCTATTGGACTGAAACAACAGAAAAACAAAGTAAACTTGAATGTTATTTGGCCCTAAATAGAGACTACACCACAGCAGAATATCTGAGTACAGTGAAACACTGTAAATTAAGAAGAACAATGCTGAGGTACAGACTGAGCAATCACACGCTGACTGTAGAGACGGGCAGATACAGACAGAACTGGCTGCCCAGAGAGAGAGACGCATCTGCCCGTACTGTGAGCTGGGAGAAGTGGAGACAGAGCAACACTTCCACACCAGTTGCCCTAACTATGAGTAAATCAGAAAGACATTTTATCCAAAATCTGAAATACTTTGCCCTAACTTCATAAAAGTAAACAATAAAACACAAATTCAACATTTATTAGGTGAAAAAATAGATTGTATCCTACTAGCAGCAAGATACATTGATACCTGTCACAAAAAGAGGGAGGAGTCGACTAATCAGTAATGTGCTCACACACACACACACACACACACCACAGATTTCTAAATTGTTCATAGAATTCTAAATATTGATTGATTAATCGTTCTGCTTTTTTATGTTTCTATATGTACATGTATGCTTTGGCAATACTTTGTAACAATTGTCATGCCAATAAAGCACTTTGAATTGAATTGAATTGAATTGAATTGAATTGAATTGAGAGAGAGAGAGAGAGAGAGAGAGAGAGAGAGAGAGAGAGAGAGAGAGAGAGAGAGATGAAAATGAATGACATTTATGTCATATTCCCCATTTTTCAAAATGCTTGATGGTTAGGTTTAGGGGTAGGGGTAGTGTAGGGGGTTAGAAAATACGGTTTGTACAGTATAAAAATCATTACGCTTATGGAATGTCCCCACAATTTACAAAAACGAACGTCTGTGTGTGTGTGCTTATATTTTTGGGGGCAGTATGATTTTTTTAAAGAAATGTTTAAGAAATTAATACTTTAAGAAATACTTTTTTTTTTCAGCAAGACATGATGTTACGAAAAATAATGTTAATTTCAACAAAATTAAAATAAAAAGTCTCTTCAAAAATATTTATCAGCAAAACCAATTTCTGAAGGAAAAAAAAACATTTGCAAAAACGAAAATGTGTCAAACTGACACTGAACTTTTTCCATGATTTATTTATTTTTTTAAACATTTATTACCTCAAGGATTAATAACATTTATTAGTATTTGTTAACATAAAAATTGTCATTATGAAAAAGGGAACTCCTGAAATAATAGCATATAATTAGTATCCTTAAGCAAGACCAATTTTTTTTAAATTTTAATTAAAATGGTTAAGTGTCATTGTGGTGATTTGTTTTTGTCTTTATCTTTATTGTTGCTGAAAAAACAAAACAAAAAACATTTTCAATAAACATTTTTATCATTAATTTAATCAACAAAGCTGCTTTCTGTATTTATAAAGCACATCTCAAAGGTGATAAATGATTTAAAATGTTTAAATATACCCCTCCCCCCCATCAACTATAATTAAGTCACACGTAGTAGATCGATTCCCCTGGAGAAAAAAGAAAAAAAAAACATTGCTCTAGTTTGATCATCCCGACCAATCTTGGCTCCACCAATGGTGTGAGTTTGAGGCAAGGCTATCTGTTTTCAAAGGGGAAAAAACTAACTTCATTATTTTTGTAATTATGTTTACTGACACCAGTCATATTACACACTTCACCTCTAGCCACAAACAGTCAACTTTCCATCCTAAAATCTGGGTCAGAAGCCTGCTTCTCTGGCACACTGGCTTTTCACAACACTTCCTATTGAAATAATGATCCTTGCTCCATCTACTTTCATAAGAAGCACAAGCAATCAAGCACTTGGCAGGGTAATTCAATAAATGGATCCATATGAAAGACTCGGCTGATGCCGCGGGTGCTCGTTCTGACACTCACCAGTGTTGAGGGACTTAAAGTTTCCGATGAACTTGACATACTCATAAACGGGCGGCTCTTTTGGGTCGATCGTGCCCCGGAGCATGTGGCAACAGAACTCTAACTGGTTCTTTGCTGCAGGGAAGCAAACAAAACAAAACAAAAACAAGAAAACAGCATTAATGAGCTCTAGTCAAGTGATCTGTGCTCACAAAAATGAGACAATGACACACAAAGACAGAGAGAGACTAGAGAAACAGAATGAGAATAAAAACTTTTGGTCATGAGGAGATGTACATGTACGAGAGCGATTCTTACTTTTTAGGTAGTCTGGGGTGAGGGTCTCTCCTTCCAGCATGTGTGTGGACAAGGCTTTATACACCTCCGAATGCTCACCCCGTGGAAGGAAATTCAACAGATTTTGATCCACAAGATCAGACTGAAAACACAACAGATTTTGTCAGTATCTCTCATACTTACACAGTAAAGCTGCAGTCACGCAGACAATGTTTAAATAGCTGGAGGCTGCAGTTATTTTTTTTCTAGTAAGCATGCTGTATCAACCATTGTATTCGTAACTGTATAAGGTGACGGACAATTGAACATCCATTGGTGGTCGCCGCATTGTGCCACTGCTCAGTTGCATGTGTTTGTCGCTTAGCGGTCATTATCACTCAATCACACATATTGAAAATAAATTATGTTTGGTTGCTTTGCTGCTGCAAATTGTTGTCAGTATGAATGTCCCTTAAGGATTGGTCAGGATTGTCAACTGTCCACCAAACTACTACTAGTGCTAAGGTTGTTAAATTAAAATTTTTAAATCTAAATTTTTGTCTCATTTTCATTTTAATATTTTTAGTCACCAATGATTTAAAAGGAATATATTGAGAGACTTCTTAAACTGTAAATATGGATGTAACCGTCAATGCTATCTCTCTGAAAAGTTACAGAATTAATCAAAAATTTAGGTTAAGAAAAAAAAAGTTATCAAAAATGACAGTATAGACATTTATAGCTTAAAAAATATATACATTTCAAATAAATGCTGCTTTTTTGAACTTTCTGCTCATCAAAGAATCCTCAAAAAATGTATGTTTCCACAAATATATTAAGCAGCACAACTGTTTTCAACCTTGAGTCGCAAATCAGCATATTAGACTGATTTCTGAAGGATCACGTGACACTGAAAACTGGAGTAATGACTGAAAATTCAGCTTTGTCATCACAGTAATAAATAATATTTTAAAATATATATGAAAATGGAAATCATTTTCACGATATGGCTGCTTTTACAGTATTTTTGATCAAATAAATGTAAAAAGTATGTTCATACTCACAGGTAGATGTTCTAATAAAGACGTAACACTTTCTGAGACGTAGATTATGTTGCCGTCCGTCATGATGGCCAGAAAGAAGCCATCAAGTGCCTAAATGAATAAAGCAATGAAGAATATCAATAATTCTGTCATTTTAGTGTTTACTGAATGAATACACATGAGTGGGGGGGCTTTAGGCAAGTGTGTGTGTATGAGAGAGAAAGTCCTCACCTCCAGCATCAGCTGTGTGAACTCCTCATTGCTAAGGAATGGCGGCTTCCAGTCCTGACGGATTTCACTTGACTCGGACTGCGCAGCAATTTCTGATGGTAAGACAATACAAACAACAAGGGTTCGGTTTCAAATACAGGAAGATGAACTCAAACATAAGCTTTATTTCATCAGGGTAATAAACTAAATGTCTGATTAATTATAAAATGCTACCATTCAAAAGTTTGGAAACATTACTATTTTTAATGTTTCTCTAAAGTCTCTTCTGCTCGTCAAGCCTGCATTTATTTGATCAAAAATACAGAAAAAAACAGCAATGTTGTAAAATATTATTACAATTTAAAATAATGGTTTTCAGTGTCACATGATCCTTCGGAAATCATTCTAATATGCTGATTTATTACAAATGTTTTTTCAGGATTCTTTGATGAATAAAAAGTTAAAAAAGAGCAGCATTTATTTAAATTAAATCTTTTGTTGAATTAAATCTTTTAAATTAAATACTTTTTTTTAGCACAGATGTGTTAAATTGATAAAAAGTGATTGAAGTAAAGATTTATATTGTTAGAAAATATTTCTATTTTGAATAAATGCTGTTGTCTTTGACTATTTATTCATCAATGAATCCTGAAAAAAGTATCATAGTTTCCAAAATATATTAAGCAACACAACTGTTTTGAGTTTTGATAATAACTGAGTTTCAAATCATCATATTAGAATGATTTCTGAAGGATTATGTCACACAAAAGACTGGAGCAATGGCTGATGAAAACTCAGCTTTGCATTACAGAAATTATTATTATTTTTTTAAGTATATTAAAATAGAAAACCATTATTTAAAAAATTGCAATAATATTTCACAATATTACTGTTTTTTCTGTATTTTTGATCAAATAAATGCAGGCTTGATGAGCATAAGAGACTTTGTTAAAAAAAAAACATTAAAAATAGTAATGTTTCCAAACTTTTTAATGTGAGTTTATTCTGTTATACACTAAAAGAACATAATAATTATGTACTTAGCAATATTATAACCCTAAAACAGGGTTTTGAAAATGTATTTGTTATTTTAAATGTAGTTTTTTTTGCATTTTAGTCAGTTTGATACACGCTCTGAACCACTGATTCGAAACAAAAGATCCGTAAAGCTTCGAAGCTTCATGAAGCAGAGTTTTGAAATCACCCATGACTAGATATTGTTAAATAAAGTCGTTTTGGTGCACAAAAAGTATTCTCATTCCTTCATAACAATAAGGTTGAACCACTGTAGTCACATGAACTGTTTTAACTATGTCTTTAGTAGCTTTCTGGACATCTGAAAGTGTTAATTATCTTGCTGTCAATGTAGGCCTCACTGAGCCATTGGATTTCATCAAAAATATTTTAATTTGCGATTAAACGAAGGTCTTATGGGTGTGGAACGACATGAGGGTGAGTAATTGATGACAGAATTTTCATTTAAGGGTGCATAACATTTTCATTTTTATCTTATTAATCTTATCCATTTTATTTTTTAATATATATTATTATGTTATTTTTATTATTATTTATTATTTATTTTATTTCAGCATTGCACCAAACTGTTCAATCTCTGTGCATGACAACACACACACAACTTTCAAAAACTATCATCCATAAAAATGATACCAAAAGCAATCCGTCCATTTGAGGAAGATAGTGGCAACTAAAATATTTTAGAGGACTAATTTCTTTGGTGGTGTCTGTTTAGACTTTTGCTTTGATTGCTGCACTAATACTTGAATTTTTTGTATCCAGTCTATAAATACGTCTATATCAGAAATACCTACTCTTATATGTTGAGTGAGAAAAGCAAACTGTGGTGAAGGTTTAACATGTTTTACATGTCATCAGATGGCTCCTTCCTGTCTAAGTGGGCGGTTCTTGGCCAGAATGCATCGATAGTAAACAGTCTGGCTTGTAAGATCAACTTAAGTCAACTAAACAATTACAGAGAAAAAGTTGGATGTTAAAAATGTTGGATACATTATTGATTGAAAATATGAAAATAGTTTTATGTATTTTTTTTCCTTTTCAGTAGATGAAAATATTAAGTTGAGTTTCATTTTCAAAATGGTCAAAAACATGACAAATTGCAATCTAAAAATATCTGGGGCCGTATTCACAAAACATTTTATCTTACCACTAAGAGTTCTCCTAAATAGCAGTAAAAGTTTTTAGCTAAGAGTTTTCTCTTAAAACCTATTCACAAAGCTGTTGAGACCAACTTTTACCAAGGAATAGACTGAAGTCTTAAGCTAAGAGTAAGGGCGAGGTTGACCTCGTTGCCATGGAGTATACAGACATGTTATTGGCTGATGGGGGAGGAGTCGGAGATTTAATCATAGAAATATTGTAGAATGAGGTGTCATGTTTCCATATTAAAATAAAGGTTTAAAATACAAATGTTGCCCTATTCAAATAAATATTTTTTAATAAAAATGTTGCCACATTCAAATAAAGGTTTTAAAATGTAGGCTAAGTGTCACTAATTAAACTAGTATATACAGTGAATTGTGGACCGCCTCTTGGATGTCTTCATCTCAAGAGAATGCAGAATTCAAGCGACAAATTATGTTTTATAAATAATTTATATTTATTTATTTATGAAAGTGTGGGCTCATGAAAACCATTGCCACAGGTAATCATACAATATTTATTTATTTGTTAAAGTTTTTTTTTTTTTTAAAGTTTGTTAAAGTTTTTCTCATCATAGATTCAAATCTATAAATCAAAATGTATTGCAATTATGAAGAAAAGGTTCAGCACCTAAGGCTTTATCGCTATTGCCTCAATGGTGTACAGTGTCTTTGGGTGGATTAGGATTGTTTGTGATTTGGTCTTAGTGACTTAGAAGTCCTCTTGACTAATCCTAACGTTTCACAGACTTAGGAACTAGCTTTAGTGCTAAAATGCTTTGTGAAATACTCTTAGAGCAAAAATTTAGGACACTTCCATTATTTTTAAGAGTTTCTCCTAAATCAGCAAGTTAGGAGCTACTTTTAGCCTTAAGATGTTTTGTGAATACGGCCCCTGGTTACTAATAATTGGTATGGCGCTACAGTAACCTTTGTGCTTGCGCAGGAAGTCGATGCTCTTCTGTAGGATGGTTGACTTGTCCATCTTGCGGGTGTTGCCCGGCAACATGGTGCCCAGTTCCTTGATGAGCACATTGAACTGGTCTCGCCTCTTCTTCTCCGACTTGTTCCTAGATACTCTGTAGGTGGAAAATTCCACAGTGGAAATCAACCGTTAACTTTAAGATAACATAATTTCATTGGTATTTCAGATGTTTTCAAAGTCACAGTTGAGCTCTAAACCACACGTCATCTAACTATCTATTAATTATCTTAAATTGTACAATTTACTCCTATAAAAGTGATAATTGGACACTATCTAATCTGAGAAAAATCTTGCAATGCTGAGAGAAACCATTTCACGGTTCTGTGAATGTATACAGAAGATGAGGGTGAATATGTGCACTCAGGTTTAAACTGTCATAACTAGGTCACACTAGTTTCTATTCCTGGTGCAAAACCACTTTAGATATACAACCATGAAAAAGGACTTGTCTACACAAACCTCTAGTGTAATGAATCATGCGTGAGATAATGGAATGAGAGGTTGGTTCATAATATGAGTTTGTCTTGGGTAAAAGAAATTCCCATTAAGCAATCATAATCATAATGTTTTATATGTCTAATCACCTTTTTGCTTTGTCCTTCTCATCTTCTTCCATCAACCCATCAAAGATACTGCTGTCATCCCTGAAAAGAGACCAATAGTAAAAGCAGTTAGACCAACTTGACCAATGTGAGCTCTACCTAGATGTATGCCCAGCCAATCAAAGCTTCATTCCTCACCGCTCCCATATAACATCTTTGTGTGAGAAACAGACTGAAATTGAAATCATCAGCTGCATTTCCACTGAAATTACCCGGAACAATTTGTCCCAGGAACATTTTCCCCCCCAGATCTGTTGCTGTCTGCGTTTCCATTGCCGTCTAACGTACCGTGAAGATTAGTCCGGTGACATAGGACTGCACATGACTTCCCAGTTCCCGCTGGATTTTGTCCTCCACATATGAGCTTAACACTACAACAGCCAGGGGTCGTTGTTTACCTAAAACCGCCAGCGGGTAAAATTTACCCATGCACATGATTTACTGTTTTGATATGGCTAAAAAAACATATGTCACTGTATTACACTGTATTATATAAAAAAATGTCATTAATCACATATTAAGATAACCCATGTTATTTAAATGACTAAAAAACCCTAAATAAACAATAAAGAGCAATAATATTTCACTGCACTGCACAGTATGTAACATTATGATGCAACAACAAATTCAAGTGCACAGTTTCACCTAATTAATTATTAATTTGTTTAGTTATAATTTATAATTTGAATAAGAGAACAACATTAATAAACTTAGGGTAATTAATAAAAAATTGTTTTATTCATTACATCATAGATCAGAAATATTTTTTCAGGAAACGGGCAGACTTGAATAGCCCTAAATAGTAACAGCAAACAATACATGATAAAAATGGCAAAACAAAAATAATTATAATTAAATTAAATAATTAATCCAGAGTTTGAACATTGTAGACTAAAACATATTAATTTGAACGTGCGTTGTGTGACTGTTTACAGTAAGCCTACACGTTGCTCAAACACAGCGTGAAAATAAAGGAATTATATAGTGGTAAATTTGACTTGCTGGCGGTTTTAGGTATAAATGCCCCATTTTTTAAATCTGGTTTTATCTAAACAATTTTTAACAATAAGGCATTGTAAATAACACAATTTTAGTAAGAGTCAATGACTGGGAGACTTGGGTATTTTACTGAAAATCTGTTATGTACATCTGAAAAACACACCCCGTGGCGGTTCTAGTGTTAAGCCTAAACCTTGTCATCAGTCCATCGGTTGTAATTTTTAAGCTCCGCAACAGACTTTTAAAAATGGTGGTCGAAATAAAATGCTGCATGGAGTCAACCAATCAAAATGCTGCATGAACTCAACCAATCAGCATGTTCAGTGCCCAAGTTCCACCCCTGAAAGTTCCTAAACTTTGAAAAGGTACTACCTCGTGAGCAGGGACTTTCTGAGGGGGAAATTTTTACCCAGAGTAGGGCTGGGCGATATATCGCATGCGATTGTCACGCGCATTTCGTCAGTAAAGCCGGTTCCCTGATTACCGCTAAATCGCCATCACCTGCTTTCAAATGGAGCGGCATTTAATAGACAGAGCCGTAGTTCACTGACAAGCCATGCAATATCGCGTTCATATCACAGCTGAATCGCCTTCGATAATGAACGCGATATTGTGTGGCTTATCAGTGATCTACGGCTCTGTCTATTAAATGCCGCTCCATTTGAAAGCAGGTGATGGCGATTTAGCGGTAATCAGGGAAGCGGCTTTACTGACGAAATGCGCGTGACAATCGCATGCGATATATCGCCCAGCCCTAACCCAGAGGTTCATTTAGGCCCTGGTTCCTGCGGTCGAAACACACCGAGTACCACCCCAAAGTCCCTAGTTCCTGGGGAAAGTTCCAGCACTGGAAATGTAGATATTCATTGTTCAATGTTCACCCAAAAATGAATATTCTGTCATCATTTACTCATGTTTTTCTAAACCAATATGACCAAAACTTTCATGCTTTAAAACATTGTAAAACTAATCCATATGAATTAAGGGGTTTAATTAAAGTCTTTTGAGTGGAAACGATCATTTATATGATGAACAAATTTAATTTAAATTTTATTCACATATAAACACTGATCAGTGTTAATTCATACAGCACATTAGATATGGTATTTGAAAGCTCAAACATGCTTGGATTTCTTTTACAATATTTTATGAACTTTTTGATGTTTTGGTGGAATGGCCTTTCAATGGAGGAACAGAAATTTTTAATTTTATTAAAAATATCTTAATTTGTGTTTCCAAGATCAACAAAAGTCTTATGCATTTGGGATGACATAAAGGTGAGTAAATGATAACAGAAATTTCATTTTTGGGTGAACTATCCCTTTAACTGCTAGAACTGAATCATTGAGTCAGAACAAAGAAATTTGTGAATGAATCATTCAGAATGGTTTTGTGAACTGCACAGATTCATTGAAAAAAATCCAATTTAAAAGAACAATTAATTCCCTGAATCAAATATTGTTGATGCTTGAATCGCTATTTTGTCATCATTTCTGTCCCCATTCATTGCAACTGCATGGAAAAGAGTGTGTTGAACAATCTTCAACATCTTTTGTGTTTTGTTTTGTTTTTGGAACGACACATTTGGAACAACATGAGGTTGAGTAAATGAGTGAGGAAGTTAATGAGAAAATATAAAATGACTAAACCAAGAAAATGCCCAAGCCATTTCTTTTAAGGCCCCACATTATTTCATCATAATCAGGTCAGGCAATAAATCATTGATTAAACAGGCAGTAGGTCAGCAGTGGAGGTGGCAGTGAGAGGCGGATATAAAGATCTTTATGGGCTGTGTGTGTGTGTGTGTGTGTGTGTGTGTGTGTGTGTGTGTGTGTGTCAGTGTACTGTATATTTAGATACCCAGTGTTCTCTGACTCAGCTGCTTTGTGAGCACAAGACAGAAAGCGAGACCAGCTGGTCATGGCAGAGGATCTGAGAACAGTTTGTAATGGTCATGTAATGGTTCTGATTTCATGACTGATGTCATAGCAGTTTCTCAGATCCAAAGAAAGTAGTATGGGTTTAGGAAGACATGAGGTTGAGTGAGTAAATGACAGTTTCTGTATGATCTTTTTAAGGTCACCTCAACATGACATGACAGCCACTCTGTCTTTTTTAGCCTTGAGATAACCGGTCTTTTTCACAGGGTGTTCAAATGTGTGTCTGTCTCTGGAACTGCAGAGATCACAATTCACTTTCATTTATTGTGTGTAGGTAGAGTGGTGCATGTACACAAGTGAATTAATGTTTTTCGTCAACCATATTTGCAAAGTTACGAAAAAAATGAGTGCAAACAACCGGCTAGCTAAATAAACCAATGTGCATTTTGCTCTGCCACTGGGTGTCCATTACCAACATTTTTACATAAACAATCCAAAGTTTACCCCAGTCCATTTGCATCAATCGTTGTGGGTGTGTGATTGTGTGTTTGAGTAAGAAAGCACCCACTGCTCTAATAATGCCACATTATATGGTCAATATTATTGCTGCATGTGAAACCTGCATTTTTAATTTAGAATACAGATGCAAAACACAGTTTTACAGGAAACGGAAAAAAAGTTGAAAAAAATAATGAAAATGTCTAACACTTATTAGCAAGTTTAAAAATACACTGACGTCAACTGATTTGGCTGCCAAACAAAAAGATATTTATATCTGCTCTGTGAATACAAAGCCATCTGCTCAAAATGGTGGCCGCATAAAATACGAAGCGGTATGATTGGCTAAGAAAATTTAAACAGGACAAATAATAAGAGTCAAAAAATAGCCAAATAATTTCAGTTTACACTGTGAACAAACTAAACAAGTGTAAAAAAAAAAAGCCCATAAAATAGCTTGACGAGTAAAATTTCCTACTTAAGAAAATAAATCAGAAGTTTAGTGTCAGTAAGATTTTGAAATGTTTTTGAAAGAATTATCTTATGGTCATTAAAGCTGCATTTATTTTATAAAAAAAATATTTAGTAAATAACTGTTTTATATTTAAACATAATTTAAAATGTAATTAATTCCTATTATGGCAAATATGAATTTTCAGCATCATTACTCCAGTCTTCAGAGTCACATGCTCCTCCAGAAATTATTCTAATATGCTGATTTGCTGCTCAAGAAACATTTCTTATTAGTATCAATGTTGAAAACAGTTGCGTTTTCAGGATTATTTAATGTTGAAAGTTCAAAAGAACAGAATTTATCTAAAATGGTCATTTTTTGTAACATTATAAATGTCTTTATTGTTACTTTTGATCAATTTAATGTCCTTGCTGAATGAAAGTATCAATTTCTCTCTTAAAAAATGGCAAAGCTGTATTTTTAGCAGCCATTAAGTCTTCAGTGTCACATGATCCTTCAGAAATCTACTGATTTGCTGCTCAAGAAACATTTCTTATTAGTATCAATGTTGAAAACAGTTGCGTTTTCAGGATTATTTAATTTTGAAAGCTCAAAAGAACAGAATTTATCAAAAAATAGACATCTTTTGTAACATATAAATGACTTTATTGTCACTTTTGATCAATTTAATGTGTCTGCTGGATGAAAGTATTAATTCCTTAATAATAATAATAATAAAACTTACTGACCCCAAACTTTTGAACGTTATTGTACATCACAGATAGCTAGAAACCATAATTGGCTACTTTCTACTGCTAATCAGGACACGCCCATTTGTGCAAGATGAGTCATCAATATTTTTGTGCATTTGGTAGAAGAGAAAGACTGTATATGTTAAATGCAAATACTGTATATGCTGAAGTCAACTTTTAGGAGTATACTAAGATACAGATATCAGTTCATTCATTCATCCATCACAATGACCACACATAACATGCATTTAGTATGTTTTCCAGCCTTAGAGGCGTAATACCATCACATAATGTATGAATTGTTTTGAATGCTTCGGTTGCATTTTAAGCCACACACCCCACCTTCATCATTTGCTTCCAAATGCGTCACTGCATCTGCCACTACAGCCTCGTGCGTGACACACTGCCAGCATTAGAGATTGTGTATCGGATCATGACTGAATGACCCCATTCCACACCTGTCTTTAGGCTTAAAGTTGCTGCATCTAAAAGACCCTCCACAAAGTGACAGGACACACATTCACACACATTAAAGTGAGAGGAGAGCTGTAGTTGTTTCGAAGACACAAACAAGTCCATTAGTCACTGCACGCTCAGTGTGGCATTTTCTTTCTCACACGATATATCCGACTGCTTTACAAACGACTTGTTTTGAACAGGCGTCTCATTTAAGTATACTGAAACTGAGCTAATTTGAACAATTAGAAGCATAAAAAATGTTATGACCTACATTTATACTACAAAAACAATGCAGTGCTTGTGTATTAACATTTCACCGTTCTCTCTCCGACACACGCACATAGAGGATGTGGATGGCTGATCATTAACTTTAATAGTGTTTGTGTCGTGAGAGACAGAGTGACTGTTTTAGTCACTAGTCCGCAATCTTCCCGACTCCTGTAAAGCAAACACTCCAACAGTTGACCACAACAATGCAATAAAGATGTCAACTGATGCCAAAGATCTAGTTTCAAAGCACAGTACTGATCACAAAGCATACATGGAGGTGCAATGTGTTGGGAGTTTGTCAGGCGATCTGAATAATCATAACACCGTATCCGCCATTTTGTCTGCCAAACAAATGTCGGTGGACTTGAGCTTGAAAAAGTGTATCTGAAAACATACCTTCTGATGTTCATTCATGCCTATTTCATGTTATAACTATGAGATTAACAGATTATATGGCGCTTGAACTGAGGTGTTACAGTGATCTGTTACAACACATTAAAGGTGCCATTGAATGTAAAATTGAATTTACCTTGGCATAGTTGAATAACAAGAGTTCAATACATGGAAAAGACATACAGTGAGTCAAAACTCCATTGTTTCCTCCTTCTTATATAAATCTCATTTTTTTAAAATACCTCTGAAGAACAGGCGAATCTTAACATAATACCGACTTTTACGTAACATATATTTGCATATACCAGCCCATGTTCAAGGCATTACACAAGGGCAGCCAGTATTAACCTCTGGATCTGCGCACAGCTGAATCATCAGACTAGGTAAGCAAGCAAGGACAACAGCGAAAAATGGCAGATGGAGCAATAATAACTGACGTGATCCATGATAA
Organism: Chanodichthys erythropterus; assembly: GCF_024489055.1. Classification (NCBI taxonomy): domain Eukaryota; kingdom Metazoa; phylum Chordata; class Actinopteri; order Cypriniformes; family Xenocyprididae; genus Chanodichthys; species Chanodichthys erythropterus. The sequence goes on along the minus strand of NC_090224.1, from coordinate 3,063,555 downwards.
CATATTTTTAGTGATAATTTGTAAATTGTCTTTCTAAATGTTTCGTTAGCATGTTGCTAATGTACTGTTAAATGTGATTAAATTTACAATTGTTTCTTGTATTCAAGGAGACAAGAGCTGTCGCTATTTTCATTTTTTTTTAACACTTGCAGTCTGTATAATTCATAAACACAACTTCATTCTTTATAAATCTCTCCAACAGTGTAGCATTAGCCGTTAGCCACGAAGCATAGCCTCAAACTCATTCAGAATCAATGTAAACATCAAAATGAACACTGTACTTACGCGATTAGACATGCTGCATGACGAACACTTTGCAAAGATCCATTTTGAGGGTTATATTAGCTGTGTTTGTTTATGCTGTTTAAGGCAAGCGCGAGCTCCGTGGGCGGAGAGCATGAGAATTTAAAGGGGCCGCAGCATAAATCGGCTCATATGCCCCAAAATAGGCAGTTAAAAAAATGAATTAAAAAAAATCTATGGGGTATTTTGAGCTGAAACTTCACAGACACATTCAGGGGACACCTTAGACTTCTATTACATCTTGTAAAAAAAAAAAAAAAAAAAAAAAAAAAAAAAAAAACGTTCGATGGCACCTTTAAAAAGCAAGATGGTATTTATTATTTGAATTTATTTGAAAAAAAAAAAAAAAGGGTCAAAATTTGAAAGCTTAAACTTTGTTTCATACCAAAAGTAACCTGCTTTGTTTTGTCTGTCGGTGCATTGTCAGTGTCCTCTTTGTTCTGCAATGTATTTTTCACTGCGTGAAAACGTGTGGCGTGAGAGTAAATGTAAATTTTGCAAAGGGTTGGAAAAAGAAGAGTATATCTTATAGTGCTGCATGTTTACCAAAAAGGCATCAATTACTGGCATTGGCAAATATGAAGAGCCAATATTTGAGCTAGAAGCCAAAAGGAAAACATATTTCAGCAGTGTTGAACACATAAAATAGACTTCCTGATTGGCCATTGTTTTTCAAATAAGATCCAAATGGCAATGGCAATGTTCTTTTAGGATAAATTTAATAGAATGGTTCATCCAAAAATAAAAAAATCTGTCATCATTTGCACTACTGTTCATGAGTTTGGGGGCCAAACTAAAATAGAATTTTATATTCAACAAAAACAATCCTGAAAAATGCTTCATAGTTTCCACAAAAATATGAAGCAGCGCATCTGTTCAGAATTGATGATAATAAATGTTTTTTTTTTTTTTTTTTTTTTTATGAGCACAAAATCAGCATATGATTTCTGAAGGATCATGTGGCAATGAAATGTGGAGTAATGGCTGCTTTCCCATCACAGGAATAAATTAAGCAATGAAGTATGTAAGTAATGTACACATAATTATCACACATAAATATCCTACTTTATCTGTATTCACCCTAATAGTAACTTTTATTCAAGAGTTTTTAAAGCAGACCAGAACTGTTCAACACACATTTGACCTAGATTTGCTCAATTAAATGTTTATCAGTGGATATCAGATATGTGGACTTGACACTCCTGAGTTGAACTCAAGTCGCAACGTTGAAGTCTTATAGCTTGACCTGCCAAACATTACAATATTCAAAACTAACATTTGCCATTTTTGACAATCACAATTACTCATGAAGTTATAGACTGGGTTTCACCCAAGTTGCTGTCAGACGGTGTTTGGAAAGTGTCAAATATGTGTGTGGGAGAAAAATATAAGGTATGACAATTCAAAACATCATTAACTACATTAGACATCCCACAGAACAATGTCTGAACAAATTTGGTTGTAACAACAAGAAAAATTGTGTGATAACTTAATACTGGAATGTACAGCAAAGAGCCTGCTGGATGTCTAACAAGTAATGCTGGGACTAAGATTTAGTTAAATTTAATCTGACGTGTGGCTTTACTGATATTGTTTTACTTGCCCCACTTATGCACATATTTACATTTTAGCATATTTTAAACTTAAACCTGACATAAACTCTAACATAAGATGTGAGAACTTGAGAATTAACGACAGCTGAAAACCAGAGAACCGTGAGTAACAAACTGTGACGTGTCCCAAAGTCATAGAGGTTCAAATGTGTAGATATTAACAAAGGCAGTCATGATAGATGTCACTGCGCGGTGAAGTCTAAATGTTACCGTTTGCACTTCAAGGGCTTGGTAGTTTCACTTTGGCTTAACTGTACAGCAGGTAAGACCAGTCCCACTTCAGTCTCACTTCAGGAAGGGCGAATATGAATACGTAACAGCCTACCACATTATAAAAAGTTAATTAAAAACTCTTTTTGAAAAAAAATCTTTAACAAAAACCTTTCGCACATGACCTGTTCAATTAAAATTTAAACAAGAAGTACTATTACAGTATGAAAATGAAAGATTTCCCATAATTAAAAAAAAGTATTAACGAGTTCCATTGGGGTACGTTTTTATATTATACAGTGAATAATGTTAACTGCTACATATTAAATAGCAACTTTTTAATATCCAATATATATTAATATTTAATATCCAATATATTGGACATCTAGATTTTAAAACGCATTCAATTTGATCTATAAAAATGTTTATTTTCACCAGAGTTACAAAATAAAAAGCAAACAGCACATTTATTGTGTTAATTATCTGGCAACAGATAAAATATTAGCTAAATAATAATATGTGTATAATACATTTGTAATTTCTACATTATGATAAACTAAATAAACTACTAAATAAATACTTAATATAATAAATATGTAATATGTAAGTATTTCCTTAAGCAGCTTATACAACATTATTAATACATATTTTATCATAATACATGCAATGCATGTAATATAGACGTTAGTATAAAATGCAACTCGGTGTGCTGAACATCAAATATTCATAATTGATCAATTACAAGAATAAAAAAAATATTTTAGATAAAAAAATGGGAAAAGAAAAGCATGCACTTCTCATTCCATGTAAGAGGTGTGGACTTTTTTCCTTTTTTTTCACTCAAAATCAATCAACACAAACCGTGAGCAAAATTTGTAAAGTTAAAATGCCTGTAAAATGCATTTGAAATCTAGTGTTCTGTCTAGATGTGTTTGAAGGCAAGAACGTGTCCATTGTGATGAGCCACTTACAGCTCACGCATGTCTGAGAGATGAGAGGATTTATGACTCTTCAAAAGATACCGACTCACTGAATAAGGTAAGAAAATACAGATTGTGCAAGCACCATATGGTGATGGTTTTAAGTCCCTGTTTTTGACCGTCGGTGCCATCTCCAGTTACTTCACCTGAAAACCTTTGAGAGGAGAAAATGGAGCTGCTGCTCTATTCAGCGTGGCGGTAATCCAGAGATTAGCCTGAAAAATTCCACACTGCTGCCACACAATGGCCCATCTCACTGTCACTCAACAGGCCCGACCAGTTAGAAAAAAGCCGGGAGCATCGAGGCCGGCCAGAGTGGGCATGTTTAATGTCATTCCATTCACTGTTGTCTCTATAGCAACCGGCCATGGGTGTGTTACATTTGCATGTTAGAGGGAAGGAAAGCTGTTTATGAACGTAGATATTAAGATTGTTTAATATGAGCGCTTCATCTCTTCTGCACCGTAACTGTAACCATGGTTACGGTGTCAGGCAAAAGATGCAGGACAGGAACTGCCTTGGTTTCAAATGAACTCTGAATATCATTTAACAAACCAACTGACTGACTGATAATGGAGATGTTTATTAGCCATTTCATTGTTGTACTGTGCTTTTCTCATACATGTTGGAGATTTTGGCTATTGTTAAGGGAATCGATTCTTCAAAGGATGGTTTGGGGTCGACCAAAGACTTACCGGTCTATGCTGGAGGTCATTTTTGTAGTGTGTTCAGGGTCGCAGTTGTAGAGAGAGGACCTTTAAGCGTGAGGTAGACATTTGTACATTAACCTGGGTAATAAAAAGACAACAACAACAACAAAAAACATTTATTTAATGCAATTTAAATGTGTTTATTTAGCAGGCTTAAATCTTCTCTACTTTTACACTTCTACTGTTGTATTAGGGCTGTCATGATACCAAACATTCAGCAGTCAATACAGTTTTTCAAGGAAAAAAAAAATAATAATAATAAAATAAAGACAAAGCAGATAATGCTTGACATTTTTCAGGTATCGAACAGCAAGTTTCAGAATTAATTAGAAAACATTTAGAATAATAATAAAAAAACATCAATGTCTATTTAGTTGCATTTAGACTGAAATGTCTAAATGTAAAGACCCAATACTTTAACACACATCTGTTTTTGTTCCATCTGTTAAATTCACCATGAAAACAACATTTTTGTTAAGAAATAATTTATCCATGCACATCATTATTTTTTTTTTAATTCCCCTCCCACATGCAGCAACATCTCTTCTCTGGTGACGTGTTTGCTGGCGTGAGGGCGGGGCAACCTGTCACCCACATGGCATCACAGCAATAGCAAACCACAACCACCCAATGATCCAATCAATTCCAGGACATAAAGTCCCTTCCAACATTTTTTCTTGTTCGAGAAGTCGTTTCACTCTGATATACGTCACAATAGGGAAGAAAAGATGATGACAACTTCCTTTCTATGCCGACTTTAACATAAGACAAAATGATTGTGTTTATATACTGTTTACAGCAGAAAGAATGACAGTATTTTGTATTTGTATTTATGCCATTCTTTTTTTTTTTTTTTTTTACTAATACACTACTGGTACTTTTTACATCCTTATTTTGCACTACAGTGGTTACAATATTGCCATCTCCTGTAAGATGAATTGCTTGCATTTTTCCTCATTTGTAAGTCAATTTGGATAAAAGCGCCTGCTAAATTATTAAATTAAAATGCAACAATGTGGAATAAACACAACAATTCAATAATTCATTCAAAAGCAAACTTACCTCCAGGCCTGCTTGCTCTAAGGAAGGAAAAGAGCTTGCCACAGGATGTAGGATGAGGACAATCGGTGGGCCAGACAGAAGGTGCGTGTGAATATGAATGTTTTTGTGTGCAGGGTCAATCAGAGGATTCTGAGGTCAAGGTAGAGCAACCTGCTGTGGGTCCCTGTGGGGTGTATGTGCTTTCAGTCGGGTGCGAGACTGGAGGCACCACATGTTAGCACTAACCCCCTCCTATGAAAAAACATCTGCATTATGATCACACATTTTATATGTAATGAAAGTAGCATGTTCAACACATATTCCTTAAATCATTTTATGTTTAGGAGAAATTATGTATAATTTAAAGGGTCAGTTCACCCCAAAATATAAATTCTGTCATTAATTACTGTCGTTCCAAACCCTTAAAGGGATAGTTCACCCAAAAATGAAAATTTGATGTTTATCTGCTTACCCCCAGGGCATCCAAGATGTAGGTGACTTTTTTTCTTCAGTCGAACGCAAATTATGATTTTTAACTGCAACCGCTGCCGTCTGTCAGTCAAATAATAGCAGTGATTGGGAACTTGAACAATAAGAGTCGAAAAAACTTCCATAGACAAATCCAAATTAAACCCTGCGGCTCGTGACGGCACATTGATGTCCTAAGACACGAAACGATCGGTTTGTGCGAGAAACCGAACAGTATTTATATAATTTTTTACCTCTAATACACCACTATGTCCAACTTCGTTCAACTTCTGGTTAGTGAGGTCTGATCGCGCTCTGACAACGGAAGTGATGTCTCGCGCTCATTGAAGTATATGGGCGAGACATCACTTCCGTCATCACAAAGCGTTTTTTGACCTCACTAACAGGAAGCTGAACGAAGTTGGACATAGTGGTGTATTAGAGGTAAAAATTATATAAATAATGTTCGGTTTCTCGCACAAACCGATCGTTTCGTGTCTTAGGACATTAATGTGTCGTCACGAGCCACAGGTTTTAATTTTGATTTGTCTAAGCAAGGTTTATTCACTGTTATAGTTGAAGTTCCCATCTACTGCTATTATTTGACTGACAGACGGCAGCGGCTGCAGTTAAAAATCATAATTTGCGTTCGACTGAAGAAAAAAAAGTCACCTACATCTTGGATGCACTGGGGGTAAGCAGATAAACATCAAATTTTCATTTTTGGGTGAACTATCCCTTTAAGATCTTCGTTCATCTTTGGAACACCAATTAAGACATTTTTGATGAAATCTGAGCGGTATCTGACTCCTCCATAGACAGCAATATAATCAACACTTTCAAAGTCCAGAAAGGTATTAAAGACGTTGTTAAAACAGTCGACGTGACTACAGTGGTTCCACCTTAATTTTATGAAGCGATGAAAATACGTTTTGTGCGCAAAAACAAAACAAAAATAATGACTTTATTCAACAATATGTTCTCTTCTGTGTCATTCTCATATGTTGTTTACGTCCAGCGCTTCCAGGTTCTATGTCAGAACGGCGACTCATTATTGGCCGGCTTACATCACACGCATACGTCGTGCTGCTCACATGAATAGTGTTGGCCAATACTGAGCTGGCATTCAGACTTAAACATGGAAGCCTTCACTGTGCTTACTGCAGCAACTGCATAAGGGAAGAGACTGTTGAATAAAGTTATTTTTGTTTTGTTTTTTCGCACAAAATTTCTCTCGTCGCTTCATAAAATTAAGGTTGAACCACTGTAGTCACATGAACTGTTTTAACAATGTCTTTGGTACCTTTCTGGACATTGAAAGTGTTGATTATATTGCAGTCTATGGATATACCACTCGGATTTCATCAAAAATATCTTAATTTTTGTTCTGAAGATGAACAAAGGTCTTACGGGTGGGGAACGGCATGAGGGTGAGTATTTAATGACAGAAGTTTCATTTTTGGGTGAACTAACCCTTTAAGAAAATGTATGTCATATGAAAAAATTGTCCAGATATTAAATTAAAAAATTGTAAATCGTTCCCTTATGAATAAATATCTAAGTATAGCTGGCAAGAAACAAATTATGCAGTAATTTTATAGACAAGACAACTGAACTGTAATTTATGAAATAATTTGGGAAGATATAAACTCACTCATGTCATTATTTCTGGAATAGCAGCAACGCTCCTGAACCCCTGTAAATCTGCTCTTAAATCTGAAACAAATAGAAACAGAAATTAGTCACATAAACAACAGGCTCCTGAGAAAACGACTTCAATTACATTAGAGGAACTAGTAATATATTAGCATAACTTATGCCAAAATAAAATTGAATAAAATCACATGATTTCATAAAACTAGGCGTTCAGGTTCAAGATAAAAACATCAATTTGACCCAGCGAGCCCGGGAAGAGTCAAGACTTTGAAGTTGACCTATCAGCATGATAAACATTCTGCAATGCAGAGAAAAAAAAAAGCATAATCACTGCCCAAAATCATGGCTTACCTGACATTTAACATTTCATCCCTGGACTAACAGTTCTGTCCATCACAATATAAACTAAATAGCCTAATACTGCAGGATATTTTACCACAGATGTTGCGACGTACTGCCAAGCCTGATAGACGACTTGGCAAGACTTTCTCCACCAAAGACAAACATTCAATACTGTAAAACCAGGGCTAAAGTTCAAACATTCATAAGAGCATATTCACTGTCATCACCAGTTAACTGCAGTCCGATGTGCACTGTACCAACTAGCCAGGTCTTTAAAAAATTGATAGTTCACCTAGAAATAATATACTTAATAATTTACTTTACATTTAATTTTATTATATGAGGGGGAAAAAATTCTAAATATCTTCTTTTGTGTTCCACAGAAGAAAGAAATGCATATAGGTTTGTAAAGTTTGTTTTCTTTTAAAGTGTTTGCATGAAAATAAAATGTAAAAAAGACTAAAATAAAAAAAAAAAAGATAAAAAAAATAATAATTAAAACAAAACAAAATAAAATAAAACACAAAACAAAACAAAAAAAAAAATAAAATAAATAATAGAACAAAATTTTATTAAATAATAAAATGTATGAATGCCTCACTTCATCCAACTCAGGTAAAATAAGAACAGGCATTGGTTCTCTACTGGAAATCACCCAGCAGGAAAAAGCCATAAGAGCAAGCCGGGTGAGACATGATGAAGCTGTAGTACCCTGACAGGCTGCAAGACTTTTTTTACAGTCTATGTGCAAGACGTGCCCACTGTCCAGGGAAGTACATGTGTCATAAAGGCACACAACCCTGAGGGCAGTCTATATATAGCAGTGGTAGTGCGGTATTGCCTTCACATCATTGATATTAAGTTTCCATGTCTTGAACAGGCAGACTGTAGTGATCAACGGGCAACATATGAATAGTTATAGTCAACAGCATCCTGTTATTTTCATCATAATTTTCATCAAGCAAAAAAAAAAAAGAAAAAAAAAAACAATTTACACAACTTCACAAACAAAAGTAGCCGCTTTGACCCAGTTCAGTCTTTTAATAAGTACTGGGATCATGAAAAAAGGTGGGTCAAAGTGCGTATTCTTATCAAGATTACTACTATCAGAATACATCAGTTCACAGACTGTATATAGTCTATTGGCTAATGCCCTCAAATGCTTAACATTTAGGCTGTTTTCATGCATGGTTTGATTGTCTAGTCCAATCCAGAGTTTGATTTCATCCTATTTCCCCTGTAGGTTTCTTTTTAAACTGGATAATTTGGGACTAAATTATTTGGGCGATATGTCAGTACCATCACCAAGAACAACTGCAGCAGCTGTTAATGACTGTAACTAGCTAACAACTCTGCATATTATTATTATTATTATTATTATTATTATGATTAACATTACAAAGCTTTTAAAATGTGTTTGTACAAGAATGTCCTGGCCAAGATGGTTACTGTAAAGAAAAAAAATTACAAATAATTACACTGTAAAAAATGAATGTGATTTTAACGGTAAAATACTGTAAAAACTCTAATTGTAAATAGGTTAACAGCAAGTTCCCGTACTATATAGAGGGGAAAAACTGTAAAAGCTCTTACCAGACATTTAATGTAATTTTCACAGTAAAATGTTGTACATTTGACAATTTTTAGACATAAAAAAGAACAAATCAATGTATAATTTACAGTCAAAAACTGTAAACTGATATTCCCACAATTCCATGTGACACTCCATTTCAAGAATTTTGTTTAAAAAAAATCATATTTCTTAATAGTTTTTGTTATGTACATTAGGGTTTTATGTTACATCTTCTGTTGTTTAATGAATGTTTATTGCATTATGTAAGTGTTGTGGGTTACCATGATGGTGTTTTACACCAAAATTTACAGTTTGTTCTGTAAATGCGTTTACAGTTTTTCTGTATATTTTACGTAATTATTCTGGCAACCACAGCTGCCAAAATTATTTTGTAAAAACTACTGAATATTTTTTACAGTGTAGAATACAAATAAAATGTAATATGAAGCATCAAAAGCACAGTGAACAAAACAAAACAAAAAAACAAAACAAAAAACAATAAAAAACAATAAAATAAAAAACAAAAAACAAAAAACAATAAAATAAAAAACAAAACAAAACAAAATAAAACAAAAAAACAAAATAAAATAAAATAAAAAACAAAAAACAAAACAAAAATAAAATAAAAAACAAAACACAAAACACACACAAAAAAAAATATTGCTATCTGGGATTGCTTCCCATAAACCTTAGACCACCTTTATGATTCGCTAGTGCTCACTAAACTTCAGAAAACACACCAACCAAATGAAACAAGCTCTGACATCAAACAGACACAGATCCTCTCTAGCATTAAAGCACCCCTAAAGCTCCCAGACCAAGACACTGTTAAAACTCACATAAAGCTATTTGTTTTTTGCATACTGCAGAGAAAAGAGCCTTCTGTCAGTCACACAACACCTTAGCTCATTAGCACTCATAAAATACAGCGTAATGATTGAACACTTTACTGTCTTTGTCCTTCTGCCAGAAACAGTTGGTTGTTCTTGTTTACAAGCTTGTACTTTATGGGCATTTCAATGGTCTAGAAAAAGGATAACAGCAAAGAGATTGGCGTAATGCTAGAAGTTAGCGTGACTTATCAGCTACCACACGGTTTGAGCAAAAGTTCTGACGCTGGTTCTTTTTCGTATGACATCCACAAATGGAGCAGAACGGACACGCATACCTAAAGGCACCCACAGATTCTTATGAGCTCAAAAAAAAGTTACACACAACTGAGTCATTCTTCGATTAGAGTGGGGAGACAGAATTTGAAAAGACAAAAAAGGGCTATTTGTTTAATAATAAAATGTATTTGTATGTATTTAAATGTTGTGTCATGTGGTATTCATTAAAATAGAATCTTAAGGACATTTTGACAACTTTAGTCAAATACTTGTGCCACACTGGTAACATCAAAGACTCTAAAACATGATGAAACTGTCCAAAAATGTAAAAAAAAAAAATGATAAAAGATTAATATGAACTCCATTACACAAAGTAGTTCAAATAGAATTCCCCCTTTTCTTAAAGGAACGACGTCCATTGTTATGACACAAAAGACATAAATGTGTGAACTTTTTCTTACAATATAATAATATACATATATTTTTTAAAATATTTCCATTAAATTGTACATGTTAAATAAAATTTATATTCACAATATAACCCTTTATTTATGTTAAAAATGTTATATTTTGGCAACAACATCCCAGGATAACTCTTCGATGTTTGGTGGGAACATGCAGATTGTTACACATAAAATCTCTCCAACTTAATTAAATATTTCCAAGCAAAAATTTTACTTCTAAAAGTGTACAAATTGTTTTAACCCTATGCAAACACTTTATATTGGTATTTAAAGTTTATTTCAGCTGTTACAAAGTACAGGGACACCACAAACGAAGAATGACCCAACTGCCTATTAAATCCGGCTTCCAAAATAGGATCAAGGGTAATATCATAAACAAACGTCAAACAACATTTACTCCAGAAATGTAAATACATATCTAGATATATAAATTTACTAATTGCATTTGAATGGTTTATATATAAGCCTCATCAAATACTATAAAGCTGGAATAACAACAAAGAAGCCTCTGGGAAGAAAGTTTATTTAGTTGATTAGCTGAGTTGAATTAGCTGAAATGCACAGACGCAGTGGAGACACACTGACTCATGACGATCGATATAATACATTATGGTCCATGGTGCTCGAGGTGTGGTGACCAGATGAAAACAAGTGTGCAAATGATGCTTAATGGTAATAATGGAAATCTCAATTTGTACTATGAGTGTCTTGTCACATGCAGGTCTGGAGCTCCGGTCACGCCATGCTGCACACCAGCTATGTCCCCCTACTGATCACTACATGTGACTACTGACCCAGACAACACACAAAAAGAAAATAAACGACATACCGACCCAGCTCAGACCCAATTCAGCCACTTCTGCAACATTTAGGACAAAGAAAGAGAAAGCCAACACAAACAAGAAACACAACCAGATGCAAACTAACAGAATCCTAAATTACAATAAATGTAAATGAGGAAAGACAAAAACATAAATGAAAGACTATGAAATTTCTATTAGAATTTGGAATAGATTGAAACTTTGGGGTCAGTAAGTTGTTGTCGTTTTTTTAATAAATACTTTGATTCAACAAGGATGCATTAAACTGACCAAAAGTGACAGTAAATACATTTATAATGTTACAACATTTCTATTTTAAATAAATGCTTATTTGATTTTTCTATTCATCAAAGAATCCTGAAGAAAAGTAAATGTTTCCCCAACAATATAAAGCAGTTTTCAACATTGATAATAATAAGACTTTTTTTTTTTTTTGAGCAGCAAATCAGCATATTAGAATGATTTCTGAAGGATCATGTGACACTGAAGACTGGAGTAATGATGCTGAAAATTCAGCTTTGCATCACAGGAATAAAAACAAACAAAAACAACAAAATACATTAAAACGGTTGTTTTGAATTGTAATAATATTTCACAATATGACTCTTTTTATGACTGTATTTTTGACCAAATATGCAGCCTTGATGAACATATTTTGAACGTTGGTGTATAGGATACCAACAAAACACAAAATAAAATCTTTCTAGCATATATTCCCAATAGGACTATTGAAACGAACAGCATTAAATATCCCTGTAAAACATCAAAAGGGTTTTAAAACAAATCCGTTAGAATTTTAAAACACCCACAGCTCCTCTTGAGATTACATTAACTGTCCAGAAGCGAAACTTTAATCCGATACAATGGAGTTCTAATAAGAACTACACATATCCAATTTAAAATAGGATTCTAAGAATTAAAAATAAATACACAAACATTTTGGACAAAAACAAAATGGGAATTTTCTAACAGGATTTCTAACAAAAGAAAAATCACATTTTCTAGTAGGGGGAGACCGGGGGCAAATGTAACAGGAGGCGATTGTAACATCTCAAATTACACCAATCAGAAACAAGATAGAACCATGAAACTCATTTTGCATGTGCTCTATGGTGATCCCTCTCTGCATGCCAACGCTTCTAAATCATACTTGTTAAAGTTTTTCTACAAAAAAAAACATTTTTGAGGTATAAAAGTAATTTTTTCATCTACAGTATTTCCCTCATACTGTCTTAACCATTAATGTCTATGAAATTAAATCTGTTTTGTTTTGATGACCATTCTGTTGTCTAACATTTTATATCTTTGTCAAACAAATAGCTTTGTTGTTTCTAGCTAGCAGGGTAGCTTGTCATGGGGTGATACAGTCAGGGGCAATTGTAACACTGCATAACAATTGCCCCAGATACCATCAAAATAATGTCCAGCTTAGGACATCAAAATAGATTGATTGATAGATTACAATAATTCAAGAAAAGTGTTTTTGCCTTTCAACCTGTGGATCCATTTTACTGAGTAGGCCCTGTACATTCTCTGTTCACAGCATGCCTAGATTCAGACCAAGGAAAACAGCAAGGGCAGTTAATTAATTGTTCAGGAAAATATGGATGTAATGGATATTGAATAGTTTTAACTATATCCATATTTTTTAGAGTTTATTGTCGTCATTGGTATTTATATGAAGGTATTACATGTGTTGTTACAATTGCCCCCGCATGTAACATTTGACTTCTATTCAATCAACATTGAGATTCTAACATTGCTTGTAAAAACATTTGGTGACATAGTTACTGACATAAAAATTGTATCCAAATATTTCAAAAGGTTTTTGAGTAATGACAAGATAAGTTGTTACAAAATTTGTTACAATTGCCCCTGGTTTCCCCCCCACATATTCAAACTATTATTATTATATTATGAGCAGCAATATAATAAAATATCCTTGAAGAATATCAAAAGGAGTTTAAAGGGTTAGTTCACCCAAAAAGAAAATTCTGTCATTTATTACTCACCCTCATGTCGTTCCACACCCGTAAGACCTTTGTTAATCTTCAGAACACAAATTAAGATATTTTTGTTGAAATGCGATGACTCTGTGAGGCCGGCATAGGGAGCAATGACATTTCCTCTCTCAAGATCCATAAAGGTACTAAAAACATATTTAAATCAGTTCATGTGAGTACAGTGGTTCAATATTAATATTATAAAGTGACGAGAATATTTTTGGTGCGCCAAAAAAAACGACTTATAGTCGACTTATAGTGATGGCCAATTTCAAAACACTGCGTCATAAAGCTTCAGAGCATTATGAATCAGCATTATGAATCAGCGGTTCGGAGCACCAAAGTCACGTGATTTCAGCAGTTTGGCAGTTTGACACGCGTTCCGAATCATGATTCGACACAAAAGATTCATAACGCTCCGAAGCTTCCTGAAGCAGTGTTCTGAAATCGGCCATCACTAAATAAGTCGTTATTTTGTTTTTTTGGTGCACAAAAATATTCTCGTCGCTTTATAATATTAATATTGAACCACTGTACTCACATGAAGTACAATTTTAGTACCTCAATTTATCTTGAGAGAGGAAATGTCATTGCTGGCTATGCAGGCCTCAATGAGCCATCGGATTTCAACAAAAAATATCTTAATTTGTGTTCCAAAGATTAACAAAGGTCTTATGGGTGTGGAATGGCATGAGGGCGAGTAATAAATGACATTATTTTCATTTTGGGGTGAAGTAACCCTTTGAAGGAAATGTTTTCCTTCAACTGTCCTGGAATAAAACATAATACATCTACAATTTTATACTCTACAAAGACTACCAATACATTTCCAGGAATAAAAATAATAATAAAAAATCCTATGGGAATTTCAGTTCATCCAGGAGGATCATTTTAATGATCCAAATGATGTCGGGAATGCTCATAAGTGGATTCAGGATTGTTTAACAAAGCACACAAAAACCCTGACAGATATCATAGAAATTATTTTTTAATGTTCTACAGTGTGTTTGTGGGCTGTAAAATTAAGATATCTGTCATTTAGATGCTTTCCAGGTATGAGTTACAATAACTTAAAATGATAGTGGAGTTTCAGTTCAACAAAACAGAATTGCTTCACTTCAGGGAAAAGAAGGGAAGAGGAATCCTCTGACTCTGTGCCACAAATATTTCCTAAACACATAAAACATGTCATTTGCACATACAAAAATAGAAATCCAAAGGATTTCTTTGAATGGGGAGGCGACACAGAAAGGGGGAGGGAAGGGGAGGATTCTGGGGAAAACATGAGAAGGCCACATGTGGAGAGGCTCTGAGAACTGGAAAAGGATGTAGGATACAGTCAAATATTTTCTGTTCACCAAGATATGGAGTCAATTTCACAAAATATCTGACAAAAAGCAAGGCATGTAAAGCCGTGAAGGAGGGTACGGGAGAGAAAAAATGAGGGGGAAGGCTTGTGGGAAAAAAACATCATGGTGAAAAAGGATAAAACAAGACATAAAAGTGAAAAAACAAAAGAAAGAGGAAGTAAGGCAGTCCCCAGCATTTCCTGCATAGTGGTTGTGGCGTTTAACAGTAGGCTGAGCAATGGTTTTGTAACTGTGATGTCAGTAGATGCTTCACTGACCTGCTGACCCAGTGACCTACTTTTGCTTCTCTCGCTCACAGTTTCTCTCTTCTACTGAGACTTAATCACAGCTCAACAGGCAGCTGCAGCCAATCATGCGGCAGGCTGAGTCACCACACACTCAAAATCAGCAAATCAGGAAATCAGTTGTAGCTCACCACTAACAAACAGCCGCCAATAAAATGCTGAGGAAGAAATAAAAGGGGTTTCCAGCCAATCAAACGCAGAGTCTACAAACTTTCAGCTAACCAACCGCAAGCAGGATAAAAAGCGAACAAGATCAAGTATAAGGAAGGAAAATGTGAGAAATAGCAGAAGGAAACATGCTAACAAAACCAAATCTTTCAGGCTTCTCCTTCTAAGAGTGACATTTACCTATTCGACCAAAGTCAGCTAAACCAGATCTGCCTAAAGCACTAGGTTAAAACCAGATATAATCAAACAAGCGCATGACAAACAAACAAATTCTTCCTCCGCTCTCTCTACACACTCAAATAAATGAGGTTTCTCTCTATCACACACACCCACAACTATCCTTAGGTGCTCTATACACTATAGACTGCCCTATTTCTCAAATATTTTTTTAGCTTTTTTAGCTATTAAAGGGATAGTTTACTCAAACTAATTCTGTCATTATTTACTTACCCTCATGTTGTTTCAAACCTATATCTATGGAAGAGGATTAGGGCCAAGCAATAATAAAAAAATAAAACCATCTTGAGATTAAAGTCGTTAAATTTCGAGAAAAAAGGTCAAAATAAAATGTTGAGATTAAACTCATTAAATTACGAGAAAAAACTCGTTAAATTTCGAGAAAAAAGTTGAGATAAAATGTTGAGAATAAACTCGTTAAATTTCGAGAAAAAAGTTGAGATAAAATGTTGAGAATAAACTTGTTAAATTACGAGAAAAAACTCGTTAAATTTCGAGAAAAAAGTTGAGATAAAATGTTGAGAATAAAGTCATTAAATTACGAGAAAAAAGTCGTTAGATTATGAGAACAAATTTGTTAAATTATGAGAAAAAAGTCGTTAAATTTAGAGAAAAAGTCGTTAAATTATGAGAACAAATTCATAATTTAACAACTTTTTCTCATAATTTAATGAGTTTATTCTCAACATTTTATTTTTAAAAATTTAACGACATTTTTCTCATAATTTAACGCATTTGTTCTCGTAATTTAATGACTTTATTCACAACATTTTATTTCGACTTTTTTTCTCGAAATGTAATTTAATTACATTTAAACAACTTCAATCTCGTGATGGTTTTATTTTTTATTATTGCTTGGCCCTTATCCTCTTCCATATATATCACTCTGTTTCTTGTGTAAAACATAAAAGGAGATATTTATAAGTATGTCCAAGCTGCACTTACTCTTATCACTCAATGTATAATCAAAATGCACTTGTAATTGTAATAAAGCGATTGCGTGTGTGAATTAATCATACCGTCTCTATATTAATTGTGAAGCTGTGGGTTGTCAATAATTACTTAAAAAGTAGAAAAATATATGCTATAATTACTTTTGAGTTTCTAAGCTACTTTAGTGATAAATCACAGGACAGCGCTGACAACTTTCTGCTCCTCAGTGGGCGCGATCTTCACGTTTTGTGCAGCTAATGTTACTGTTTGTACGAGTGTTCCTGTCACAATGCAGCTGCGCGAGCACGGTAGCTCGATATAATAATACACATCCGATCGTCTAAATCACTTGAATGTCTATACCGGCAAACCTTAAAACAAATACAACTGACAAAGTTTAGTGAAGACGCTCGACACTGTGTGTTGACTCTGCGTTCACCTCTGTGTTGACTGGACGGGGCAGAGTCACGTGGCTACACATGTGGTAGTATGTTTTTAAGCGAGAAGTATTAACAGGATTAAAAAACGAAATAACCGAAATGGGAAAATTATGTCGGTTAGAGGTTCTGAATTTCGGTTTCGATTACTTTTCGATTAATCGTCCAGCCCTACCCAGCCCTAATAATTTTAGTAGGGATGCATGATATATCGGCCACCATAGTGGCATCAGGTATATGATCATTTTTAATTTTATCATTATCGTCCCGATAAGAAAATTTGGCTGATATATTATAGCCAATAAATAATGGATTATTTCCTTCAGCTGAGATAGTCATGATAGTCTTGAATTGCTTGAAATATGATTGAAATCACTCTGAAAAGGAAAATACAGTTAAAAGTGCAATATGCAAAATTGTCTGTCCGCTAGAGGTCGCTAGAGGTTGCTTGGGACATGTGGTCTTCACATCACAGCCGGTATAAAATAATCAGGATAGGACTCAGGAAGAAATCATGTTCATGGATGCAATTATTAACGTTATTGTAGTATGAAGCAGAGCAGGACCGAGTGTTGTGGGAGCTGAACGAGGCCGCTGGAGCGATTGCGCAACACATGCCTCACGGGCAGCGGAACTTTATTAATGACAGTCGCCGGCGCGGCTTCTGCTTTTCCAGTCATGAGTATGAGGTAACGCAGCACTGTTTATCAGATACATTTGAGTGTGTTGAAAATGTTTTAACGTTACACGGTGTGTTCGCTCAGCGGCTGATGTGAGACACACTGTAGTAAGATAGATTGATTTTAAAACATTATTTTAAATGCTGAATGGCTTGTGTTGATAAATGGCTTGGAATTAATTTTAAAACGCATGATGGAGAAAATGCTGTATTACTGTTACTAAAAATAAAGCTGCATCTGATTATGCTATGTTAGCTACTTCACAAAATAGTGTTTTTCTCTGAGGCATGGTAAAGCATGGTACTCGCAAAAAAATCAAGAAAATTAGATTTAAACAATAAGACTAAACGTGTTGAGCTATATAAAAATAATTAGTTTTTCTGTCTATAAATATATCAAAACTGTTGTTCCCTTGTCTGGTAAAACATGTAAATATTAAAGCGTCTTTGGTGTTCTGCAAAATAAAATCGGAAACTGAGGGCAACGTGAGTATGACGCAATTGACAGGCGGCGACTCACACGTCCCGGAGCCTTGGTTAAAACTGCAATTTTCTAACAATTTCCAAATAGTTGCAAACAATTGGGATATTGTAAGTTCTCAAGTGAACAAAATATATATAACACTGGCCTAGTAGTTTTTGGATATTTTACTGCTAAATTCTTACATATTGTACCTTTAAGGGCAACATGTGCAGAGCAAATCTGTCATTCAGGCTACATAAAATTATAATGAGAACATGACTGTAAAAGAATGTTGTGAAATATTTGCGTGCCTGTGTTTTGGCGTGTTGTTACGGGAAGAGCATATCCACCACAGAGTTACACCATGACTAGCACAGTCAAGTTTGCTTGTGCATTCACAGCCTTGTGCAACTAAGTTGTAAAATTATGTTTATTGCATTTCATGAGTTAATTACTCACTAACAAGGCGCTTCAGTTTACAAACTGTAAACTATACTATTAATTTTAGATGTTTCTTTTAAAAAAAAAATTAAAAATCGACATAATAACTAGCACTTTTATTTTTCTAGTATTATTTACATCAACAATATGGTTTAACTAAAATCATTTCATTACTGTCCGTGAGGCTATTCCATTTTATTTACCCACAGCACATGCATTTTGATTACTTATACTGATTATTTATACTGTATGACGGTTGAGGAGAGAGAATAAGCAAGAGGGAGATTTAAAAATAATAATAATAAAAAAAAAACTGCAGAATGAGAGATGGGACACAATACAAAAGAGCTCAAAAGAATATCACTGGAATGAAGGTTTATGCCTGGGCAAGTGCTTTAGGACCCGTGTTTATATTATAAAAGCTTTCCAGTGCTGAAGAGAGCTAAGTGGGAAGGCCTGAAAACAGACGTGGAGGCTGCTTTGATTACTTCTCGTGTAACACTGGGTTTTGATTGTCTGGAGCTGCTGTACTGTTGGCGACTAACAACAAACTGTTGTTTGTATTTACTCTTGTGTACTGTACGTTCATTTTTTTGTGCTTCCTTGTCGCTCGTTCATCATCTGTGCTTTATTTTTCGTGAAGCATTTTGTTGCGTGTCAGCTGTGATAAACAGACATCCACTCGCATTGCATGTTTTACTAAGTTTTCTAAAAGTTTCTAACAGTTTCAGTTTAGTGATTACAGCACTGGTCGCATTCCTGTATCTCAACAGAGCATATGGCACAAGCAACCTAAAGCTTGTGGATTCAATTCTTGGGAAATGTATGAACTGATAAAATGTATACCTGGAATGCAATGCAAATGTCTTCGGTTAAAAGCGTCTGAAATTGTAACGCATAACGACATGTGTCGCAACATGTATTAAGATACCTAAAACTTTTTTTGTGTTTTACACAAGACATTTTTTTGTAAGTTTTTCCTTAAACTCTGTCTCATTTCAACACACTTAATCACCCACATTACTAACTGTATCCAGTCAAGATAACCAAACATGGCTTTTTCTGTTCCGTTCCTGTTCATTCTTTTTATTTTTTTCCATCACACAGTCTGCTTTCCATTTTTTAATAAATTCATGCAAGGTGCCTACACATTCTCACTCTCTCTTTTCTCCCTTCTCTCAGTCAAATCGAGTCTCTACAGGCTCGCTGTGTGTGTGTTCTCTCAGATGTAGGTCAGTAAAGCTCTGAGGATGTGAGTCACTCCAGCATGGATCTTCGGTGCAGCTCTGCACGCACGGAGACGCCGGCATGACAACGGTGCCCATCGGCAATGCCATAGCAACCACTCTCACCAAGCAGGGTAAAAATAGATGTGCTGAATTCCTCCACTGCAGAGTTTCCCTCTCATATTCTCTCTCTCTCAGCATTTTCTCCATTACTCATGCAGCAATCTACACAATCATCTAGAAACGCTCTTCAAAAGAGGTTCTTTGCTATTTGTGAAATGTATGGCTACCTGGATTAATCACAAAAATAAAACAAACAACCAGCTGAAACACAGATATTGGTTAGATTTATACTTTTCCTCACAACATATGACCACAGCTGAAAAAAACGATTAATGTGCACTGAAATCATGAGGAAACCCTTATGCCCAAATCTGCTGCGCAGTGATTCCCATGCTTAGGTATGTAGACAGGGTTTCCATTTATAGCGCTGCTCTCCTCTGCCCTTTATAAAGTCCACTTTAACACCATTTTCCCTGGAAACATGTGGATGTTCTTTTCTAGTGACATTGCGTTATCTTTAGGTGTAGTTATCGTATAGATAAGATTGGTTAAATTGTCAACACAGTGCAGTAAGCAAGCCATATTTCTCCTTATCATCCTGAAACAACTTCCCTCCTAAAAATCTGAAAAGGCAAGGGATTTCTCACTCACTCAGTGCAAACCCCATTTACGTCACACCTC
Organism: Chanodichthys erythropterus; assembly: GCF_024489055.1. Classification (NCBI taxonomy): domain Eukaryota; kingdom Metazoa; phylum Chordata; class Actinopteri; order Cypriniformes; family Xenocyprididae; genus Chanodichthys; species Chanodichthys erythropterus. Next base: position 3,043,280 of record NC_090224.1, on the reverse strand, counting down.
TGGACGTCTTTTATAAAATCAAATCAAATCAAATCAAATCAAATAAATTAAAATCAAATAAATTAAAATCAAATAAATTAAAATCAAATAAATCAAAATGAAATGAAATGAAATGAAATGAAATGAAATGAAATGAAATGAAATGAAATGAAATGAAATGAAATAAAATAAAATAAAATAAATGCACTACAGATCTGGGCAAGGCTGATGTTGTTGATAATGATGACAATGACAGTGATGAAGATGATGATAATAAAAAATAATTCTGAAGACATTCTGAATTTAATTTACAGCAAAAATCAAAAGCTTTATTTTATTTTTCTTATCTAAAATTATTTATACATTTTATTTAAAAAATATTTCTATAATTATATATGTTATTAAAATAAAACAAAACAAAAACGTTTGGTTTTTGCAGCAAATTAAATTCAGAATGTCTTCAATTATCATTTCCACCGTCGTCGTCATCGTCATCATCATCATCATCATCATCATCATCAAAAAAAAAAAAATCCTATTAGATATAAAATTATACAAATAAATTAATAAATATTTTTAGATAAAATAAAAAAATAAAACTTTTGATTTTTACAGCAAATTAAAATCAGACTATCTTCAGAATTATTATTATCACCTTTGTCGACAATCGTCGTCGACGACGACGACGACGACAACAACGTCTTCAATTACCAAAACTGATGTAACTAGAATTATCAAAATAAAAAATTCAATCATATATATATAAATATACATATATATTTTTAATAAAATATTTATAGATAAAAATAATAATATAGTAATAATAATAGTACATTATTATTATAATTATTATTATTATTATTATTAATTGTGATTTAAACAAATATTTATAATTGGAATTTTAAATAAACTTAATTCTGGTTTTTGAAAAACAAACACTATGCAGCACAAAACATTACAGAAATGATGTGATACGCTGCAAAAAGGGCATGGAGAGCACATCTGCTACTGCACATATACTAGGAAAAGGTGTGCTCACACTGCGAACAAACATGCGCCTTCAGATAAGTTCAACAGTCAAGGACAAAAAAGGCTAAAAGAAGCTACAACATTGTGAGAATGAGATGCAACAGAATAAAGTGTGACAAATCGTTTTGACCCCTGTATTTTTATCTAGAGTGGCTGGTGAGCGTAAACAAAATTGAATGCAGAAGCTTTACCAAAAATTCCAAAATTCAGCAAAAATATGTATCCCTACGCTCTTGCTGAAAACATGAGATGCATCGAGAATTGCTTTTCACAAACATGTTGATGGGTATGGTAGTTGAAATGGTGATGATAGTATTAGTGACAGAGCAAAAGTGGCACTTCAAAGACAGGCTGGGATTGCCGTCTGTGTCAAACGCTCTCACAGGGCGGGAGCGGGGATGACTGCAACACCGTTACCATGGCGATCAATCCATAAGCAACCACGGTCGACATTTAAAACCAGTCATGGCTTAGACACACACACACAGGGAAGTGAAGATCCACACAAACACAAGCAAATTTTAGTCTAGCTTAGTGACAATACATTCACATACTGTACAATCCAAACCAAAGCATTAATTCGGATCAAACAATGCTCATCTTTTACACACGGCGAATAACGCTACTAATATACATGCTCTCTTACAAGAGAGATGACACACAGTTTAAGCAGAAACAAATTAACAGTACATTTTATGGAGGGAAATCACGCTTACTTTTCATTCTACAGCCCTACACACAAATGTCAGGGTGACAGTGAAGTGATGAAGCAGTAAACACATCTATTTAATGGGTTCTCTAAAATCCAAACACAGCGGAGAGGTGTTTATATAAAAAGTGCCAACACTTCAGGCATAAAACAATGCACTGTCACTCCCAGAAACCTCTGCACACATTTTCCACACTGCACTCAATAAATCAGACATATTAAAGGGTCGTGATCCAAAAATACTGAATATATTTTAAATCGCTTTATAAGACCTCAGGATCAGTAGGTATTCATTTTGTGTTGCTTGTGTCTGCTTAAAATCATAGTGTTCTACTGAAGAAAGAAAGTCACCTACATCTTGGATGGCCTGAGGGTGAGTAAACTAACAGTTTTGGGTGAACTACTCATTATTTGTTAGTTCAGCCAAAAATGAAAATTCTGTCATTAATTACTCACCCTCATGTCGTTCCAAACCAGTAAGACTTTTATTCGTCTTCAGAAAACAAATGAAGATCTTTTTAAATAAATTCTAGAGTTTTTCTTTACCTCCATTGACAGCCAACGCAACTACTACTTTTAAGCCCCAGAAAGGCAGTAAAGACATCAGTAATCCATGTGACTCCAGTGGTTTAACTTAAAGGGATAGTTCACCCAAAAATGAAAATTCTGTCATCATTTACTCATCCTCAGGTTGTTCCAAATCTGTATAAATGTATTTGTTCTGTTGAACCAAAAAGGAAGATATTTTGAAGAATGTGGGAAACTGAACAGTTCTGGGGCACCATTGACTTCCATAGTATTTTTTTTTTCTACTATGGAAGTCAATGGTGCCCCAAAGCAGCCTGGTCACAAAATTTCTTCAAAATATCTTCCTTTGTGTTCAAAAGAACAAAAAAATTTATACAGGTTTGGAACAACTTGAGGGTGAGACAGAATTTTCATTTTTGGGTGAACCATCCCTTTAAATTTTATGAAGCGATCTACATAATTTACCACTTTATTTACAAAATATGAATCTCCAACACACGTTCACGCAAAGTCTGTTTTCCCGTCAACAATACACATGCATTGTGGTGCTCTCGTGAACACGCGATGGAGATTAATATTTTGTTAATAAAGTGGTATATTATGCTTTTTTGAGCAAACGAAGCACTCGCTTCACATGGATCACTTTTATGATGTCTTTACTACCTTTCTGGGGTTTGAAAGTGGTAGTTGCGTAGGCTGTCAATAGAGGGACAGAAAACTCTCAGATTTCATTAAAAAGATCATTTGTGATCCGAAGATGAACAATAGTCTTACAGGTTTGGAACAACATGAGGGAGAGTAATTAAAGGTGCTAAAGAGGATGTTTTGTTTTATACATTTTTGCAATATTACTTGAAACTCTTTACTAACTGATAAAAGACTATTTATTAGGTGCACTGAAAGGAATAATATTAATATACATCAGCTGTGCACGAGGTAGAGCCTTAAAAACATCAGCCAATCGTTTACGCGATCATTGTATAAACGATTGGCCCTCTGGCTTGTCAATCGCTGCCGTGACGTTCCTTGTGAGAGACGAGTGCGGCTGCGCGCTCCAGTAACTTTCCACACTCCACAGGCGCCGCATGCAATGTTTCTGTCAGGAGACAGGAGTAACAACTGCAGATTATGAGTTACCTGCAGTGAGTCTGACATAATGAATCCACTAACACGACACAGCGAATGCCGGTGGTAAACACTCGTGTTCCAATACTCGTGCACGAGTTTTGGGAGGCGTTCCCTTGAAATGAGCTGTGAAGGAGGGGGGTTGTTCTCACGCATGTGCTCATTTCAAAAACTCACTAACAGTCTTTGGATTCTCAGTCGATGAAAAAATCCTCTCTATCACCTTTAATGACAGAATTTTCATTTTGGGTGAACTAACCCTTTAAAATTTTTCTACTGTACATTATAATGTTGTAATGCCTAAATTCACTTATAGCACAAAATAGCATAGAATTTTAATATCAGTCATTTATTGGTCATAACATGAATGCAATTTTTGGCTTATTGGTGTGTTATGTTATTGATATTTTAATGCAGTCACTGCATCAATATAGGCTTACCAACTTTTAGAAAAAAATAAATACAAGAAAATAAAGACAAGAAAATGCTTCCCATATTCCTATTGGCTGGAAAATTGATTTGCCACTTGGGAGAAGCTAGTCAAATAAGGCAGATGCCCATATAGACGAGTTGCATTTACTTTGTGAACAATCAGTTTCGTAAGAATTTATCAAAGGTTTAACTTCCACAACATTACAAGAAAAACATGTTCAACTGTGTCAAGGACGTACACTCTTGTCATTTTGACCACTTGAGTACCTAATACATGCACCTCATGATAAAGGCAAGTTCTGGATGCACTATATTGGTCTATGTATCATTTATACACTTTTGGACATCGCATCCGTTAGTGCACACGAACATTACATTTTTAAAATGTTGCCAAGATAAAAATAGTTTATCTAAAAGACTTGTGTCTTCTGTTCAGACACAAATTGCCACTCCCTTTTATCCCAAACGAATTGCAAAGTACCGTGTACAATGCCACAAAAAAACGAATAAAATAAAATAAAATAAGCATCCATTTGACAGTGTATAGATGCTGGACTTTTCAAGCTTAAATATAAGCTGTGTTGTGTTTTTCATTATCAATTATTGTTGTTATTTCCAAGTACTCATGGCCATCGCTAATCTCTGTGCCGATTATCTGTCCTGCACGTGATAATCACCAACTAAAGGTCATTTTTGTTTCACTTTATGCCACCACACCCTGATTTCCCAGGGTTAAGAGTCCCTTCTGTGGGCTTGCAGTCAACCTCAAGCCCCTGTGCCTGGATCTCACAAAAGCTCCCTTTGTTAGTATGAATGTCCAGCAGTCTCCAGACAGGAAAATGTCTGAGCAATACTGCTTTCCACTGGCAGGGCCTCACGACGCCACTGGCAGGGCCCCATGGTGCAGCTGGCAGGAGGCCCCACGGTGAAGTTGCTGCGGCTGTTGGTCTGGTCTTTCAGAGGAACGGCGAGAAGCCAACCGCTGGCACTGACGCCAAGTGGGTCAGCTCTGATCCCAGCCAGAGGGAGGCAGTGAGCACGGGAGAATGGAATAAGGATTAGAGGCAAAATAAGGTGACTTATAAAGATGTCAAAACTGTTCATTAAAACAGATTTGCTGGAACTTACACAGAAGATCGGGGTCTGTTTATGCAGGTGATGGATTGATTCACCTCTATGAGCATCTGGACTGGCATACTAAGCTAGTGCCTCAAAAACAGAATCGGAAACAGGTTTCCCAAACATTCCCCCCATCTGCTATTGGTCAAATAGATTGTCCCGATCCAATCTCACACCATTGGTGGAGCAATGAAGTGTTCAGCTGGTTGGTATACTCAAAAATGGCAATGTTTTGATACCGTCACAAAGTTTAACACTTTTCAGGTAGATTTTGAAACAGTGCATATTTTAATGCTTACAGACTTTCACAGTTCACTTTTAAAAATGAGAAACGTCGTCTTCGTAACCAACTGAAATATGTATAAGTAGATGTCCTAAAATTACTAAAACTTAAAATTAAAATTAAAAAAATGACAAGTAATAAAAGTGACAAAAAGATAATTCAAAATATTAATTAATATTAATTTTAATAGTAAAACAACATTAGACATTGTGTTATTCAGTTTAAAGGTCTCACGTGTGTACCTGTTTGCTTCTATTTATTGTTATAGCCAAGCTCACGTGAGCCTCTCCCAGTCTAAAGGCGGCTGATTGTGTCCACAGGTCAAACGTAGACAAACATACTATTTCCTCTCCCTTACTCACTTGTTACACCTGAATGATTTAGAAAACACACAAAAACTGCACAATCATGCAAATACATAAACAATAGGCACCAAGAGGAGCTGAATAACCCACTAATAATTTATAATTACCATATTTAACGCATCAAAAATCAAGCAAAATGAAGAATGATACACAAAATAATTACTAGGCCAATTTGTCAGCACAAACGCATGAAAACAAACATTATAAAGATTTTCAAGCACCACATTTACAGTTGTAATCCATTACGTTCTCTCCTCCCACTTTTCTCAGAAGTAACTATAATATAACTATGGTAATATACACAAACACCATATATAAACACACACAAGATTTGAATGGAAAGAAAACTGCCTGATTCAGCTACTGGTTTTATTGTTTTAAGTTATTAATAATTAAGAATAAAGCAACCACTAGACGAATCAAACAGTTTTATCTCCCTTCAAATCTTCAGAATCAGACTTTCCTCAAAAATGCGACCTACAGTTTCTGAGCTGAAATGACTCAAATGAACAAAATTTCAGAATTTCAGATAAATATGAAAAAGCAAAAACAGGGCATTCTTCAGTTGCTTTGGATAAGAATGTCTACTAAATTAATCAAAAGTTAAGTACTTAAATTAAAATGTGTAATTAAATGATTAATAATTAAATTATGCAAAAAGAGCACAAGAATGTTAAATGCAAGTTAATATCTTAACTAATTGACATTTCAAAAAATGACTCAAAAAAAAAAAATAAAAAAAATATGTGTGTGTGTGTGTGTCATTCTGATTCCTACTAATGAGCTCTAAAATACTTTTTATCCTTAACATGCTAAGAAATACATATACAGGGAGCAAAACAACAAAAACAAGAGAATGAAGCACTACACTGAATCTAAACATTTACATTTACTCATATGGCTTATACTTTCACCATTTATTTTTTTAACAACTTCCAATTGGAGGACTAATTGGATGACAAAAGTGTTCCTCCACATTTTTGAGCATATGTAATTGAATCGTCTAAAATGTCAAACCACAGGATGCTCTATGTTTGGCCATTAATTGGTGCAGTCGCAATGATACTTTTTTTTAATACAACAGAACCCTACACTTTAATCAGGTATTAACAAAATTTGTCATATTTTAACAGTTGGAAAAGGTTGTTAATGAACAATATATCCTGAAGACATGTACGTTTAGGGGCAGTTCACAGAGAATGTGTTTTTTTAATTAAAATTAAACCTTAAATGCATACCTCAGGTCTTTATCGACTCGGGACATCATTCACTTCCCTCCTTCTCATTAATTTTTTAAAGTTAGACATCAACCTTCTTAGTATTCCTCAATCAATTCATTATGAACAATATAACAAGAAAAATATCATAAAATTATAAAAGAATGCCTATTTACCTATTCATTTTTTGTAAAAAATTGTATGGGGTCGCTAACGACCCGAGGTGTGTATCAGTGTACATATTTTTTTTTTCTGCACAACAATAATTCAACCTTTAATGTCAGAATAAGCGCAGTTCACAAGGTGGCAATGTCTGACAAACAATGATGAAGTGACGTTTCATTTAGACAGAAAACGAAAGAATAGGCAAAACATGAAATGGCTCAGCGATTTACTGCAGAGGAAGTACTGAATGCAATCAAATATGAGTGTCTTTGTCACTGATGCAGGATCTGGTGAAGCTATCAGTGATCAAAATATTGATTTTGAAGACAGTTTTGAGAATATGTTTGAGATCACGAATGGGCTCATATTCGTGATCGCAAACATTCTCAAAACTTGAATTTGCTGAACGTACTGGGAAATGAGCTCTATATAAAAATAATCTATCATTTAATGTTAATTAAATTATATAAAGAAAGCGATCAAAGAAAACTCTGCTATTGTTGGAGCAGCGCGTGCTGAAGCTGTCAATCAAACAGTGCGGATTTATCAGTGACTGACGCACAAAACTCCCGTTTTATTCAACAAATCTTTTAGTTATATCGCGTTTGCAATGTTAGTGAAGATGAAAGCATTTGTTAGTGTACAGAAATTAAGTTGCAATGACGAGATCACTGCTTTCATGCGCTCAACATGTCTGTGATCGACTACACAGTGTTCATCTCTGCAACTTTTCATGCCACGATCTGAATATAATGTCATAGATCTACAAATGTAATGCAACACTTTTCACGATTAGATAACCTTGAGAGCTGTAATAGTAAAAAATGTGCTAAAAGAGAGTGTAATACTTGGCTATTTCAAATGGAAAGATGTTAGCCAATTACAGCAGTGGGCGTTTACACTGAAGTCTCACAGCAGACACGCCCCTTAAAACGGAGCGTTCAAATCAGAGAGCTAAAATCAGGGTAGGAAAAATGCCTTTTATTTATAAATTATGACAATTTTGGATGTAAAAAGCATACTAACATTATAAGTGCACCCCAGGAAACATTATAAAAACAATAAACCAACGTAGTTCATGACCCCTTTAAATAAGGATACTTGTCTTACACAAAAGCATCGATTCGCTTCAGAAGGCCTTTATTAACCCCGTGGAGTCATATGTATTCATTTATTTATTTATTTTTTTAATGGATGGATGCATTTTTTTGTCTTCAAAATGTGGGCAGCCATTCACAACAATTATAAACCTTGGAGGACAAAGGATATTTTTAAATATATCTCAGATTGTGTTCATCTGATAGAAGATAGTGATATACACCTAGGATGGCTTGAGGATGAGTAAATTTGGAATAATTTTTCATTTTTGGGTGAACTATCCCTTTAATGTACAACAATACTGAGGTGCAAATAGTAACTGACACTATTTAAGTGTAAATAGCATATAACTACTATTTATACTTATTGCAAAGGAAATACTGTTACTTTTACATAGTGTAAATAGAATCTATGGCTATTTTCATGTAGTCTAAATAGCACATCGCTAAGAAAATGATTCTATTGTCACTTAGTGTAAAAGAATCTATTGCTATTTAAACTCAGTGTAAATAGCATCTATCGCTAAGAAAATATGCTACTTTAACTTACTGCAAATAGCTGCTGCCTTTGTTTTCCCCCACAGTGGTCAGAAGCGTTCAAAGAACCGTTAGCATACTGTATTCCCAGGCAACACTTACAATATCCTGCAGGTCTTTAGTGACCAGAATATAAAATTAGCATTCAGCTGACAGGCTTGCTTTAGATGCCACAGACATGAAGGCCTGTCGTCAGCAAAGCCACGCCATCCTCGGAGTAAAAATACAGTTTTGTGGATTCAAAAACGACACGCTGCATTTTTATGAAGGGCAGGCGATTTCTGCCGAGTCATTGGCCTCTCCAATTCCACACTTTTCCCTAGCGCACAATCACCCCTTTTCCTCCTAGTGAGAGAAAAACACAGAAATGAGTGTGACGTGAGGTGGGCTGAAGCCTAGACACTGAGATCATAGGAAACCGTGTGTGTATGTGGGATCTCCAGGGAAGGTTTTTTTCTCAGTTCCGAATCCCAAATCAGCACTGTAGCCTACAGCCACATCCATCCACATGGAAATACAGAAGCAACACTTAGTGCTACATACGTCATTTACAAATGCAAGCATGGCATCTTCATGCAAATTACACTACAGGTCTGAAAAATTACAAACCAGCTGTGCGAAATCTGAATAACAATAAGAAAAGCATTCCCACTGCAGCTGCACTGGAATGCAAATGGACGTTTACAATGTTTCTTTGTAAAACTTGTTGCTTAATTAAGTCTGTTAACCACAATGATTTTGGTTCTTACATGAAGTTTCTAAATTTTGGGTCTTTTTGACTGGTGCACGCCATAAAAGAGTGCGTGTTCGATTTAACTCATTAAAATGGATAAATGCAATAATTCTTGTACATTTTGTCACAGTTTTTTTAATTTAAGTGAGTGCAATTATAATTTGTACAACCAAATATGTATTTTTAAATGTAACATCATCCATACATGTGTAGTTTACTTGACTTAGTATACTGAATAAAACAAAATACTAAATATATAATATTATTATTGATTAATCTTAGTCATTTGTTTATTTCTTTTTTATTCCAGATGAATGTTGTTCAAAAGTTTGAGGTCAGTAAGATTTTTTTCAAGTAATTAATACTTTTATACAGCAAAAATGCATTAATTGATCAAAAGTGACAGTAAACACTGTTAAAAAAGATTTCTATATTTCTAGAAAAGATTTCTAAATAAATGCAGTTTTTTATTATTTTTTTCTATTATAAGTTCCACAAAGAATCCTAAAAAAAAGAAAAAAAAGAAAAAAAAAAATCACGGTTTCCACCAAAATATTAAGCTGCAAAACAACACTGATAATAATAAGTGTCTTGAGCACCAAATTAGCATATAGTACAATGATTTCTGAATGATTATGTAACAATTTATTATTAATTGAACTACTATTTCACAATATTACTGGATTTTTTAAAACAGCCTTGGTGAGCATAATAATCTTTCAAAAAAAAAAATTATAAATAAAAACACAACCCCAACTTTTGAATGATATTAAAAGTGTGTTGTGTGTACAGTAGTAATTAACTAACACTAGTATCTTACTTCAAAAATCTGTTAATAATATCTCTAAAAAATCTGTTAAAGAAAATCATTATAACTCATTTGCAATTTACTTTAGTTACAGACTGGTTGCCATTCTCTTCCAAAACCAAACCGTGTATGGGCAATTCCACGCAAAGGTCATCTTTACCATGAAAAAAAAAAGTTTTAACCAAAAGAACAAAACCCTTTTTAAATTGTCCATTTAGGTCTGTAATATACTGTATTAATGTGCTCTAACAGAAATTTTAAGAAAATTGCCTTGTTTATCCACAATATATGTGGTAAGCAACAATGCTTAAATTAAATTTTCAACCAACCATATTTCATGCTTTCAAAAAAGGGATCAAAGACCCCATTTTTTAAACTTTATTTTAGCAGTAAGCATTGTGTAGAAAGATGGAGGCATGCCTGAGAAATAAATACACTCATTTAGTCATAACAGCACTGCCTGATGAATTTATAAGAGCTAGAATAAAGAGGTCAGGACGCTTCAGAACTCTGTCACGTCCGTAACGTTTTAAAGATTAAGTTTATGTCATATAACAATTATAAATGCAAATAACTTGAAACTTTATATGCAAAGCTAAATTATGTTTATGCTTATTAGGATCAACAATTCATTTCACTACGTTGCTCTGAACAACCATAATAAGCGTTACGGACGTGACCGTTACGGACGCTTCATATTAAATCCTATGAGTTTGCTTCTTTATATTGCTATCATCTGTTTCAGGCTTACCATATCAGAACATATCCAATAATCGCAATACTCTTTGTGCTTTGTTAGTTTTAATATGAAAAAGGTTTAACTTTCAAATTCAGTCGATTTTATAACAAAATTTAAACAATAGATGTCGCTCTTTAATAGCCTACGGCGCGTGACAGATTAGCTACTGCAGCGCCTGTAAGCGGCGGATCAGGTGCACATGAACCGATCTTCTCTTCCTCTTGCCAGAGAACGAAATATGAACATCAAAAGGTAGGCCTATATGATACAGTACAACTTATAGAAGAGCATTGTGTCTCATAGGACACTTCCCTCGAGAATTGGGATGTCGCGTTACCGGTTGGTTAAAAATGAATAGCCTAGCCTATATTGATCACAATCCGCGCGATCAAGCTGACAAAATGAAAATAATAAGATTGCAATAATTTTGACTTGAAATAAAGTTTGATCATTTTGACTCAAGACTCCGCTTTAAACTCTGAAAACTAGACGAAAAACCGTGTGGTCATTTAGACACAAAACATAAAACTGACATGATTGCGATTGGCAATAGTGTCAATCGGTTCACCTGACTGTGGGGAAAACATGCGATTTTAAACTGCTTTATGATAAACATAAATATTTGTCAATGTATTTTAGCAAGCAGTTCTGTAAGAAGGAAAATCATGGTCTCTAAATTGATTCTTGAACAACGCACATGCTGGTCAACATGAGAAATAGGTCTAATCCATAACCTTTTGCACTACAGAGTATAACGTTACATTTGTATAAAGTTTAGTAAAAACTTGATAAATTGTGGAGTCTTACCATACTGGTATCCCAGATTTCAGTATTTGGTGGTTTAAATGCTTGCTTGAGGTCTCTGTGAAAGTTTTAAAGCAGTTTTAAACCAAGTCTTTTGTGCCGCTTTCAGACCGGTCACATCCGTAACGGAAAACTGTCACATCCGTAACATTGTTTTTTCCTCATTAATGCGAACATGAAAAATTAAATAAAATTATTATTTTATGCTCTGTGGAGAGCCAACCCTTCTTCATTCAGTGGGCAGTATTACTTTTGGTTTGCTCAATGTAATTCACAGAATTCTTAAAAAATATGTTGTCACCCAAATCTTAGTGACTTTTTTTGTCACGTCCGTAACGCTGTATATTTCCCTCATCTAAAATATAAAACAGTTGAATAGACTGACATTTTTCTAATGTCTGGACTCCTTTAGTAAGGGATTATGAATATATAAATAGACGGTTCAATATGTTACTATTAAATGCATTCTTTGAGCGTTTATATTTCAAGTTTTGACTCCAAATGTCACGTCCATAACGCTGGAATTGCCCGTATATATAACCGAATAAATACATCCTCCTCGCAAATCAACGCTATTCTCCATCTTTCTCCAGTTCAGCCATTTGTGGTTTCAGCTCCGGGGCTTGCAGGTTATTAAGCTATTAAGTGAGTCAAACCCTCAGCAAGATTGGAGTGCAGTCAACATGAAAATCACAACACTGCCATAAGCACACAGCCCATCATATTATAATAACAAGATAGAGGTAGCACAAAATGACTAAGAAGCCATTCACACAGGACACGTGAACTCTTTCTAACATGCCACGGACGTGATGCAATGGCCAAAAACAACAATACATTTATTATTCAATGTTTATTCAATGCCTTCGCCTGCCACAATACAGTCATGTCTTTGAATTCTCTTCATTTGGGTACTGTTAAACCGTTTTAAAAAGAATATTTCACCATTTTTCACCTTACCTTCTTTAGGTTGGAAAAGTTGCAGAAGGGCTCTTGTAGATTGTCATTGAGCGTTTTAAGTCCAAACAAAATAACTCAAATCCAATGACAATGGAAACCCTGCAAAAGCAAAAAGAAGTTGTTAAGCACACTTTTCTTAAGGTGAGCGTACATCAGGTTTATCCACTTTACTTTATTCTGACATTTAGAAATAAATGGCAATATCAAGAAGAACAAAAAAAACAAAAGAAGCTGTTTGAATGCACGTAACCTTAACCACAGCAGTCTCTCTCTGAGATTTTGGGAGTCTGTGCGTGTAAGCTTTAAGAATATTTAAATGACAATTTGCTGACTATTATTCTGCAGCGAAATGTGTCAACAAACCAGGTCACGGTTTTAAATGTGTGGTGTGCTGCTGTGTATGTGTCTAGTTCAAAGAAGTGTTCTGAGTCCACCCGCTAGTCTCTCCACTTGTCCCAGAGGTTCTGATTAGAGATGAAATCACAACTAAAACATTTGGGTCATTCTGAGTCTTCACACATACACACCCACCCAAATCATGGGCCTCCCACTGCACTGTGACAAAATACTGTCCCTCCATGCAAACATCTTGCCGTTGCTCCTTTTGCCTCTAAACATAAATTGAGTCCAACCCAAAAGGGAAATCTAAGCTCTGAAGAGCTGACAACTGGCTGGTAACACAGAAGGATCAGGTTCACTCCCAAGTACATTTATTCATTTTACAGTTTTTATCCGAATATAACAACAAAATCGATTTGTTCTAGGGAGACGGTAACAAGGACTGAGAGTAAAAAAGCTGAGAGTAAACTGACCCCCCATTACCACTGTCCCCAACAGTCTCTAGTGGGACATCGCACAGCAATTATAGTACTGTTAGTGGCACTGGATTAAAGTGTCTGGTGACTAAATATATCGGCAAACTACCCTGGTCAAAATACAGCTTGCCTGTTTAATATTAAAGGGAGACCTATGAAGGTTTATCATTTCAAATAATATGGAAAAATAGCCTTGTCTTAGGGAGAAGTTTTTGATTAGTGTGTTAAGGGCTCTTAACGGTTTATAGGAAGTTAATCAGTTAAATAATGGCTGCAACTGTTTTTACTGTTACTGAATCTTACTGACTTTACACAACAAGGATTAAGCAAAAACAGGGTATTTTATCAGTACACCTGGAAATTTACCAGGCAGTAGAGTTTTGTTTGAAGAACTTACTAACAAGTTAACTTTGAGCGGCACGATTTGAGGCAAAAATTTAATTGGTATTTTACTGAAAAAAAAAAAAAAATTGTGATTGCGATTTAAAATGTAATTTAAAAAAAGCTTCAGGTTGTGTTCTTTTTTGTAGGCTGCACAATTTGGCAAAAGGAATGTTATTATATCTCAATATGAATATAATAATAATAACAAAAGAAAAATATTAAACAAAATGAGAAAGGAGTTTATTATTGTAATGTTTCAATATAAAAATAAATATAATAATAATACGTCACAGTACTAAGGTAACATTTCAATATTTTATATAAATAAAATATTTATGGCTGTCTTAATTTCTTCATTGTCAAACATTAAAGGGTTAGTTCACCCAAAAATGAAAATAATTTCATTAATTACTCATGTCTTTCCACACCCGTAAGACCTTCATTAATCTTCGGAACACAAATTAAGATATTTTTGTTGAAATCCGATGGCTCAGTGAGGCTTGCATAGCCAGCAATTACATTTCCTCTCTCGAGATCCATTAATGTACTAAAAACATATTTAAATCAGTTCATGTGAGTCAATATTAATATTATAAAGAGACAAGAATATTTTTTGTGCACCAAAAAAACAAAATAATGAATTATATTGTGACGGCCGTTTTTAAAACACTGCTTAATGAAGCTTCGGAGCATTACAAATCTTCGGTTCGAATCAGTTTGGAGTGCCAAAGTCACATGATTTCAGCAGTTTGGTGGTTTGACACGCGATCCGAATCATAATTCAACACAAAAGATTCATAACGCTCCGAAGCTTCCTGAAGCAGTGAAATCGGCCATCACCATATAAATCATTATTTTGTTTTTTTGGCACACCAAAAATATTCTCATTGCTTTATAATATTAATATTGAACCACTGTACTCACATGAACCAATTTAAATATGTTTTTAGTATATTAATGGATCTTGAGAGAGGAAATGTCATTGCTGGTTATGCAGGCCTCACTGAGCCATCAGATTTCAACAAAAATATCTTAATTTGTGTTCCGAAGATTAACGAAAGTCTTCCGGGTGTGGAACGCCATGAGGGTGAGTAATGACATTATTTTAATTTTTGGGTGAACTAACCCTTTAAACCATCCAACTTTTATTTTGGTGAAAAACAGAAATTGTGATAGTCTTTTCTCTGTTGTGACGTATAAAGTGAAGCGGCTTCTGGAATGAGAAAGAAAATATAGGGCGGGACTTGATTTCATCCTTCAGGAATTTATTGGATAGTAGGAAGTTAGGTGTTGCTTACTAAATGGAGGCAGATCTGAATGCCAGTTAGCAGTCAGTTGTGGCGAATATTTAGTCCCACCCTCCGCCGAGACACGCGTCATGAAAAGAACAGGCGTAACTTATCACAAACACGTGCCGACCAGTGGCAACTGACACAGACAGGGGTAACACACTGATCTGACAAATCCCGACAAACATCTCCATTGCCGTTGACCGGCATTGGTGCAGTGTGAATTAGCCTTTAAAGTTTCTCTTTTGTTGACAACAGCAGGTTTATAAGCACTTCTCATTACAATTATGGGAAGATGGTTGAAACATGTTGCACCAAATGCACGTTATAAGTGACCCAAACTCAGAGCAGATGCAGAGATGTGTTTGCATCGAGCAGCATGTACTGCGAACCGAGTTGCTCTGAGACACTAAAAACATCAGATAATAACACAGTTGCGTTATTACTTATGTTTTTTTCCATGGACATCAATTATTGTGGTACAATCTATTTTAAAAGCCGGCCCTATGTTTGAGCTCTTCTTATCTAAGTAGGCAGTTCTTGACCAGAAGAATAAAAAAAATCAATGTAAGCCAGGGCTTTTGAAATTTAGTCAAAATAAGTGACTATTTAGCAACACCATGCCTAACAACAACCACTCGCAACTCCTCAGAAACCACCTACCAACACCATAACAACTAGATGTATGGCCTAGCAAACCTCTCCAAACACATTAGATATAGCTTAGCAACTAATGGGAAGCTATCAATAAAAATTTTGTTTAAAGCTGTATACACTATAGGACTGTATGTGCACTATAGGACATTGAGATTTCGAAAAGTGCCTTACAAATGAAAAAATGTAAGCATCTAGTATTAAGTGAATTTTAAATGAAAGACTTTTCTAACGACACTGCTCACTACCCAGGTGGTTTCACTCCTGTTTACACTCACAAAACAACTACGATTCACATCAATAGGGAAGTGACTCCTTCAATGCTCACAATTCATTTTTAGCTCTTGAATTCCTAACATGAATATGCACGAATGCTAAATGCTTGCAATATTCCCATCATCAAAAATTAATTTTGTCTTCAAACGACAGAAAGTCAAAGTGTAAAAGAAAAAAAACTCTAGCTGGCAAACCAACAATGACCCAAATTGATGAAAACACTTGACTCTATATTTCTCTGCAATATGCCATCTTTAATTTACAAGCATTTGGGCTTTGTAGGTGATGGATCCTTGCCAACTGATAATTCAAACAATTGCTTATAGGGAACTAAAAAAGCAGCCATGCATCAAATTTAGAATAACAAAGATAAAACTGCTTTATTGAGCCATTAACCTGACTATAATTCAAATGTAACCAGGAAATAAATTTAACAAGGAAGAAATCATTGTAAACATTGTTTTTGGGGCTTCTAATTTGTAATTAATTTGTAATAAATTTGTAATTAATGTGCTAAGTGGCAAAAAACAATCAAAAAAAGTCAATAGTTCGGAAAAAAAAATGAAGTTTAAACAAAGTTTAAACTCGGAATGACTGTTTACGTATTGTGATGTATATATTATGAAAACAGCTTCTCGCACAAGAAAAAATGTAGGGCAGGACTTGGTTCTCTCCATTGGGAATTGATTGGATTATTAGATCATTGCAGTTTGCTATAAGGCCAGAAAACACCAAGCCGACACCGACGAACTAGTGACGACGAAAGCAGACTGCGACCAAGTAGCATGTCAGTTCTGTGCCTGCGTGAGATGAAATGCCTTTGCGAACCAGCAGGCGGCAGTATCTGAACAGCCAATCAGAATGATCAGATGGCCCGACGGACCGACGAGCTCCAACGCCAATTCAACATGTCGAATCGGCTGAAAAAAAGCATAGACAGTAAAAGAAATAGACACAGTGACCCCATTGGAACTCAATTGAGTCAAGTGAAGCCCATTTTTAACGATTTTTAGCACTTCCGTTTCTGATGCGCAGACTCAAACTAGTTTGATGACGTCCGCAACCTGTCTGACAGATGTAAATCTTCTAGTAGCTGTGCGTGCAAACTGCCATCGTTAATCTTGCAGAGACGGCGAGCTTGAGCGGGGAGTTATTTGGCGTGAGTGAGCAGGAGTAAGTATTCTGATTAATTATTTTGTATAGTATTTTAAAATGTAACGCCAGTACGCCATATTAAGATAATCTCCCCGATTGTCTGCGAGCTTCTCCTCCTGTCTGTATGGTAATTTCTCTACTGTGCGACAGAGAGTCGAGTGGTTATGACGCAATCGTTAGCCTATTTTTACAAAAACTGTTTCTACGGGGCCATAATGTAACATAGAAGGTAATGGAGCCCTTTATACATTGTCGTGTATCTTTGGAAATAAATAATGGACAAATGGAGTCTTTAAACGCCTCAGATGTAAAGTTATTCACTGTCAAAGTGACGCAAAAATGAATAGGAGTCAATGGGGATGCTAACGCAAGTGACGTTCTGCTACAAGATGGCGGCACGTGGCCGACTTCAACTTCCGGTCGACTTCCTTGGGCACTGAAAAAAAGCCGACCAACTTCAGCCGACAGAGCGGAACACACTGAGAAAACATGGTCGGCCGGCGAAGAAAAACTGCCCGACGGCCGACCGTCGGCTTGGAGTGTTCCTGCCTATAGTCGCAATCTCATGTGAGTGGAAGGTTGTCCCGCCCTCACGCCGATAAACATGTAAGTAATTTTAATTACAGATCACGAGGGGACATGAACTTTAAAAAAAAAATAATGATGTGCACAGATAAATCATTTATAGGGGTGTGACGAGATCTCATGTGCCGAGATTTTTCATCGAGGTTAAAAGCAGTCTCGAGATAGCCTACTGCCATGATGGAGTGTGAGGGTGAATTTAGGATAGAAGGATATGTCACCGATACATTTACATTTCGCCTCCAATGTCATTTTGCGTTTTATAAAAATAAAAACCACGAGCAGCAGAGCTGTATGTAGTGCAGCAGGAATCAGAGTTCACTGGTAACATGATGAGAGATGACTGACAAGATCATGGCGGAGGATTTGTTGCAAAACGCACCTGATAAATGTCTAGTAGAATTTGAACTCAGCGCCGCCGCTCCCCATTCATAGAGTACACACGATCACGAAAGCAAAAGTAAAACATGAGCATGATTTCAATACCCCACGTTTTGAAAGCGGCTCCCTGTTGCATGCAAATATCTCCCAGTATGAAAGCTATCTTAGGCTGGGCTCGGCTGTGTGTAATTGTAACCAACTCTCAGCTCTGCATCATACTTATAGAAAAATTAGATCTCTATTTGCACTTTGAATATGTTTGCACTTATTTTTACATTAAATAAGACTAAAAGAAAACTTTTATTAAAAGGTACCCTAGAACCCCTTTTCAAAAGATGTAATATAAGTCTAAGTTGTCCCCTGAACGTGTCTGTGAAGTTTCAGCTCAAAATACCCTAGATTTTTTTAAATTCATTTTTTTAACTGCCTATTTTGAGCCATAATTACATATGCACCGATTAAGCGCGCAGCTCCTTTAAATCTCCCGCTCCCTGCCCCCGCGAGCTCTCGACTGCCTTAAACAGCAAACACAAAGTTCACACAGCTAATATAACCCTGAAAAAGAATCTTTATAAAGTGTGTGTCATGCATACATCGATTCCTGTGAGTATAGTTTTTATTTGGATGTTTACATTTGATTTTGAATGAGTTTGAGAGTATGCTCCGTGGCTAAAGCTAACATTACACACTGTTGGAGAGATTTATAAAGAATGAAGTTGTGTTTATGAATTATACAGACTGCAAGTGTTACAGTGAATACAGTAAGAAACGATGGTAACTTTAACCACATTTAACAGTACATTAGCAACATGCTTACGAAACATTTAGAAAGACAATTTACAAATATCACTGAAAATATCATGATATCATTGATCATGTCAGTTACCATCTGCCATTTTTCACTATTATCCTTGCTTGCTTACCTAGTCTGATGATTCAGCTGTGCACATCCAGACATTTTGCCCTTGTCTAATGCTTTGAATATGGGTTGGCATATGCAAATATTGGGGGCGTACACCCCGACTGTTACGTAACAGTCGGTGTTATGTTGAGATTCGCCTGTTCTTCGGAGGTCTTTTAAACAAATGAGATTTATATAAGAAGGAGGAAACAATGGAGTTTGAGACTCACTGTATGTCATTTTCATGTACTGAACTCTTGTTATTCATCTATGCCAAGGTAAATTACATTTTTCATTCGATGGTACTTTTAATTTTATTCTACTGTTTTTATTTCTAAGTTCAATTTGTGGAAAGGAGTACAGTTAGGAGGTCAAAAGTTGTAGAAGCTCATAAATCATGTACAGTTCTAAGGTCTGAAGAGACTGATATGAAATCATACAGGAGAGAAGCCAGTCAGTTGAGTTTGAGCGAAACCTATTACAGTGCTTTAGTATTGTTGTCTTTTATTGCATATGATAATTCATACTCAGAAAGCAGAACTGGAATGACATTCATTACAAGATGATTAGTTGAACCATTTCAAATGCACCTGCAGACTATTTTTCTAGTCATGCATTTCATCATTGAAGATTTCTTAAAAACTATGAGCTAACTGTCACGTCACACCCTTAATAATTTATAATACTGCAATATTCCATAAAATTTCATGGTGACTTTATTCGTAACATGCTTCTGATCTTACACACAACACAGTCTTTTGAAGCAGAGTCCAATGCAAAACACAGAGCATGAGAGTGTAGAGCGAGCAGATGGAGGCATGCATACATGCGGGTTTGGGTGGACTGTGGAGTGGGTGGATGTTGAGAGCTCAGGGCATCCAAAAGGACTCGTCACTCCAACCCACTCTCCCACAATGCAGTCACATGTCCCTCTGGACACAAGGCTGGCACCCAGCACCGGGTCCTAGCATCCCACTGAGACTGCCAAACTGAACAGATATCAACTCCAGTTTCATCCCTTAAAGCACAATGAGAATAATTGCGGAAAAACTAAAATGCCAGGGAATTCCTGCCTGCCTTGGACCACCCAAAAATATTACCATGAGTGGAAATTTTATTTTTCTGAACAGATCGGAAATTAAACGCATCAGCTGCCAGGGAATGGGAAGCACTACGGAAAACAAGCCTCCAATACTGTCACATGTCCTCAAAACACAAAAGCTGAATTGAACAGAAACTATCATTTCCATCGCTCTCTGTCTGACATAAGTTGATCGGATATGGGCACTAGACATTTGAAGATCTCTAAATGGAAAGTAAATTTTTCTTTGAGGGTTTGGTATCTATGTGGGGTGAACTAAATGTAATTTGGTTGGCAGGAGAGACAATCTCAAGAGAGTCTTATGAAATGGCGGCATGCTAGAGAACAAGAGCTCAGATGGCCTCTTGACCCAAAATCATTCTCAAAAGGAAAGCAAACATTAGAGATCTGCCGGTTAAAGACCTCACAATCATAATGTGCATAAATATAACACAATTAACATTGTTAACAAGTGGCCAAAGTACACAAACAAATGTGTCTATAAATAAACAGAAGGCACAAAGAGAAAAAAAGCTTCAAGGTAATAGAAGAAATAACATGAGATATGTAATGTTATTACTGCCATTGGTCGCCCCATTCTACAGCCACGACCAAACAGGAAGTGATACAGTTTGAGGCTTTGCCTTGGCACTTGTCAGCCTCCATATCTCTGATCCTCTTTAACTTTAAAAGCCATTTACACAAATTGAGAAAGTAAGATGCACCACATTGCTTAATTTAAAAGGTCTTCATCTATTTTCAGACATTTTGACAACACTAAGGTTCAATTTGTTACAGGATTAGTTCACTTCAGAATTACATGTGACCTTTCCAACGTGATTACGATTGTGTGGCGGATCGCAGAGCAGCGCAAGAAGAGCATTTGTAGTTAAAGGTGCCGTAGAACATCTTTTTAAAAGATGTAATATAAGCCTAAGGTGTCCCCTGAATGTGTCTGTGAAGTTTCAGCTCAAAATACCCCATAGATTTTTTTTATTTTGGGGCATCATTAACTATGTGCCGATTCAGGCTGCTGCCCCTTTAATTCCTCAAGCTCCCCTCCCCCGGAGCTCGCGCTTGCCTTAAACAGCATAAACACAGTTCACACAGCTAATATAACCCTCAAAATGGGTCTTTACAAAGTGTTCGTCATGCAATATGTCTAATCGCGTAAGTATGGTATTTATTTGGATGTTTACATTTGATTCTGAATGAGTTTGAGGCTATGATGCTCTGTGGCTAACGGGCTAATGCTACACTGTTGGAGAGATTTATAAAGAATGAAGTTGTGTTTATGAATTATACAGACTGCAAGTGTTTAAAACTTGCAGTCTAAAAAATGCTAACGAAACATTTAGAAAGACAATTTACAAATATCACTAAAAAATATCATGTTATCATGGATCATGTCAGTTATTATTGCTCCATCTGCCATTTTTCGCTGTTGTTCTTGCTTGCTTACCTAGTCTGATTCTGCTGTGCAGCTCCAGACGTTAATACTGGCTTGAATGCCTTGAACATGGACAAATACTGGGGTCATACATATTAATGATCCCGACTGTTACGTAACAGTCAGTGTTGAGATTTGCATGTTCTTCGGAGGTCTTTTAAACAAATGAGATTTATATAAGAAGGAGGAAACAATGGAGTTTGAGACTCACTGTATGTCATTTCCATGTACTGAACTCTTGTTATTTAACTATGCTGAGGTAAATTAAATTTTTGATTCTAGGGCACCTTTAAAAAAGTATTTACATTTTTATTTTTTTTTAGAAAATGACTGATCGTTTCACTAGACAAGACCCTTATTTCTAGGCTAAGATCGTGTAGAGCCCTTTGAAGCTGCACTGAAACTGCAATTTGGACCTTCAAACCATTGTCAGTGAAGTCCACTATATGGAGAAAAATCCTAGAACGTTTTCCTCAAAAACCTTAATTTCTTTTCAACTGAAGAAAGAAAGACATGAACATCTTGGATGACATGGGGGTGAGAAAATTATCAGGAAATTTGAATTATAATGTTAATCAAACCTGTAAAACATTATTTTCTGCTACATTCCCTGTATTTTATTATTGAACACAGTATTGACCAGACGTAAACGGCTCCATAAACGCACTTTAATTAAAAGCCTGAATCAAGTGTTTGAATAGAGCTGACAATTTCAGAACGGCATTGCGTCAGTGACTGCGTATTCTGTAATGCCTTCCAAGTAAAACAAAGTATTTTTGCAGATCAAATAGGTTCATCAAGATCTGTTGTTGTGCTCTTTGACAATTGCTGGGTGGCCAGAAGTTTATGTTTTTAAGGAATTTATGTTTCATGTTTGGACGAGAAATCAAACCACAGCATCTCACTACATAAACAAAAGTTCAAAAGTTTGGGGTTTTTCTAAGATTTTTGAAAGAAGTCTCTTATACACGTTAAGGCTGCATTTACTTAATCAGAAATACAGTACTCTGAAACATTATTACAATTTAAAATAACTATTTTAGATATTCCTGTGAAGACAAAGCTGAATATTCAGCACATGATCCTTCAGAAAATATGCTGATTTGCTGCTCAAGAAATATTTCTTAATTATTATCAATGTTGAAATGGTTGTGCTTAATATTTTTCTGGAAATTGTGATAAAACAAATTTTCAGGATTCTTTGATGATTAGAAAGAACAGCATTTTTTTTAAATAGAAATCTTTTTTAACATTATAAATGTCTTAACTGTAGGGCTGTCAAACGATTAATCACGATTAATCGTATACAAAATAAAAGTTTGAGTTTGCCTAATATATGTGGGTGTACTGTGTGTAATTATTATGTATATATAAATACAAACACATCCATGTATATATTTGAGAAATATTTACAAGTATATGTATTTATTTATTTATATTTTTATATAATTATTTATATTATTATATATAAATACATTTTTTGTACATAAATAACATTTCTCTTAAATATATACATTAATTTGTGTGTATTTATATATACATATTATTTACACACATATATTAGGCAAACTCAAACTTTTATTTTGTATGCGATTAATCTCGATTAATCATTTGACAGCCCTACTTTACTGTCACTTTTGATCAGTTTCATGAATCTTTGCTAAATAAAAGGTGTTTATTTCTTTAAAAATAAATAAATAAATAACTGACCCCGAACTTTATTACTTTAGACAGATTTTGCAACTTGTAAAAGTAATCCTTACTACCCAATATAAATTAAACACTAAACACATAATAGTGTTTGTCACTATTACTTCACATTTATTTTTGACAATTTGAACAACAGTTTGTAGATTATTCTTTACATGTGAACATTTAACCAATGTGATGCTCCTTGGACATCAGAAAGTGTGACCCTGCCCTCAAGACCAACTGACCAGAACAACAAGGCTTTAAGAGCCCTACCAGGGCACACTGGCCTCTCCGTATGGATGGGTCCTGCTATACTACAATGGTTGCTTTTATGCCCAGGCTCCATAACCTAAACCACAGAGTTCATCGTCCATAACACTTTTCCCAGTATTATAAAGACTTACTCACAAAAGCAAAACATTAACTATGATTTTGCAGGCATTAAACAATATTGTAACAGGAAAACTTAGATCAGCATTGTGCACAGGACTACCTGATTTTATTTCAAAGTCTTGTTTGTTTGATAAGTTCTTCATAATGAGTAACAGTAAACATTCATCTCAAATGATTCTGATCAAAACTTCCACTTTTAATGTATTTTCCTTCTTTAATAAACACATTTTTGACTTTCATTTAAGCCAAATTAGAAGAATGCTGAATGATTTAAAATTTGTGTGTTTTATTTCTATCATTCTAGGCCAGCTCTCAAATTTTGGAAGGCCATATTTGGCAGACCACCTAATGCCCAAAATCTATGAATAACAATTTTAAGTAGTAGACAAATTACACTAATTATCTCTCTTAATCTCCATCCTTTGTTATGAATACATAATTTTGCCAGTCTGTTGTTCTGTTTGAATTTAAATTTAAATGAACTAGACAGTTACTTTTAGCTAATGAACCCAAATGAGCCAACTGTTAGTGAGTCACTATAGCTAAGAACTGGATTGAAGTGAGATGACAAACGCTTTAAAACAACATTAATGTTAATGCATTCGGTTAAAGGAATAGCTCACACACACACACACACACACACACACACACACACACAAAAAAAATTCTATCATTATTTACTTGTTCCAAAACTGTGTGACTTTCTTTCTTCTGTGGAGTATAAAAGGCAATATTTTGAAGAATGTTGGTCACCAAACAGTTTTGGTCACTACTGACTCCCATATACGGACAAAAAGAACAACAACTAGAATTTCTCATGTTTCACAGAAGAAAGAAATTCATACAGGTTTGGAACGACACAAGGGCGTGTTTCATTTTTTGGGGTAAACCATCTCTTTGAGTTGATCAACTCGCAACAATGACTTAATGTTGGTGTTTTTGTGTCTTTTTTTGTCAGCAAATCAACTCAAAAACCACACGGAATCCTTGAAAGCCACAGTTCTAGACTAACCTCAGCAAACAGTGTCAAATGATACAAGACTTCAAGAGGGCACAGTGGCAAACCAAACCACTTAAAGGTCTTTATACGAATTATGCACTCAGTGACCTGCACTGACTCATCTGCTCTCCACACGGCCTTTCCTTCCTAAATTACAGTTTATATACTAAACATAAAAACACACACCTCATTTATTTCTTATTAATATTCTTGACCTTACACTTTGACAGGCATACCTTTAGTACATAAAACAAACCCAGAGATTGGTTCGGTCTTGTAAACTAGCAATTCAGCCAAAGCGACACACTTGCAGATGTGATACAGTAGGGTGCAAGGTTGTGATATTTGCACATGCTGTCAAAAGCGATATCAGCCAAACCTGTTAAGTCAGATGGGCATGACTTTGCTGGGGCGACAATGCAGGTGACTTGTCCCTGAATGCCCTCATAGACACTAAATTGATGAGCAATTCAATTACTAACTGAACTTGTTCGAACTACATAAAGGTTCTTACAATGGGGATATACAAATAAACCACAGTCACAGAAAATCAATCACAGGAAGAAGGCATCACTTAGTTTCACACAAAACAATAGTTAGCCAAATAGAATAAGTGCCTTACCACTAGCATAAAAAATGCATTTCTTACACTGTCCAAAGAAGATCTGATATTAATTTCCCATTACAGTAAAAATTGTAGTATTATTTTTGTAAAAATCAATGGTTATTAAGGTGCATTTTATTAAGGGGAATAATTTCATTACTGCTTTTACCAAAAAACATTCTCCACTTCAATCTTAAAGTGAAGGACTGGTATTGATCAACATTGTGAAGGTGAAAAACAACCTGTTTTCTAGGATTCCTTTTATTGGGATAATGTGGCCATCGTGCTTACAGAGTGTTATTCGTAACTCACGTGTACACACAACCTTTTTAGATAAGAAATGCTGGGTGATAAACTAACACACCTTATTCAGAGCCAAACTAAAAACAAAGGTGCAATTAACGGTGCCAGGTGGGACAAATCTCCTATTAAAATCCTGACATATAAGCACTGCTATACACTGGCACTTTTGGAAGAATATATTTATATTAGGAAATATTAGAACACCAAACCTCTTGAACTCATAGTGAAAATGTTGCCAGTGGTCAATATTTTGTCTTTAAATGCTGCGCCATGGATGTATCCACTGATCTACAAAATTCCAGAACCAACAGTGGGAAATATGGGAATGAAGTAATCAAATTATTCAGCAAAAAAAAAAAAAAAAAATTCTGATGAGATAAGAATTATTTTACATCGGAAAAACTGCAACAAATTTAAGAAATGCAAATTTGTTTAATTATTAATCTTTGAACTTATTAATAAATGTTCATTTATTAAACATATTAATAAATGTTAATTTCCAACATATCTTGGGTTCATTTTAAGCAAGCAATACAGTAATTTATTTTTAAACAATAGTGGAGTTAAATAAAACTACCCAGCAGGTTGGCCAAACATTTAACCCAATCTCTGCATGGGTTTGTCCATTTTCAACCCAACTTGGGTTGATTTGAACCCAGCATCACTCAACAGGGGTTATGCGTAATGTAATATCTAATTTTAATTGCAATGAGCAAATATTCTGCTACCGACATCAATTTTTATTTAGTGTTACAACTGTGTAAATAGCCTACATATTTGTGCATAACCTAATTAATATTCCAGAACTAGCCTAAGACTTCCCCGACGTCACATTTAACGTGTATGGACATTACAACTGAGGAAGTGGAAAACGCCTAATTCAATTTAAAAATCATTAATCAGTTCATTAGAGCTAGTTGTGTGCGGAAATATGTGAAACAGACAAAACCTAGACAGCTGTCAACCAAGACAACATTTTAGGCATTTAGGCATGCGCCGTTATAGGACACAGCAAGGCGTTTTTGTGTTACAACAATTAAGCTATACCAACAATCATATTCGCTTAAACACATGTGATACACCAAATATAAAATGAAACGCGGGTAATCAGTTCAAGTACAGTCCATAAGAGATATAGCCTGCATCTTCAACGCCGAATAACCCTAATTCACCTTCACAGAGAAGCCGAAACACCTCTTAGTCGCTGTCAGTGGATATATAGCCTAGATTTGACTCTTATTCTCGTAAAACTCAAAGCCCTAACAGAAACATACACGCAGAAATGTGCACGACCCGTTTAAATAAAAGCACTTAATTACCGGTCCTATCTTCTTTTTTGTCGCTTCGCCCCCGGTCTCATGATAATTAAACAGTCGAACGATGTGCGAAGCTGCGATAAATAATAGCGAAATCTCCGAGATGTGAACTAATCCTGTGTGCGGCTGGTTACTCCAGGCTGTGGTTAGTAAAAGGACGGTGTATCTATCTATCTATCGAGCCGAGCTCGCTACAGGTTGCTCTGCTAGAGCCGCGATAAAATGGTCAGGTTAAATTGGATTTAATTCCCATCCTCCGAGTCGCAATCCCGGCGAAAGCGTCCGGTTGCAGAGTTAAATAAACAACACACGATTACAGTCAGATATTCACACGACCGCTCGCTCAGAGTGATTTATTTCATTGATTTGCTCATTTAAGTACAGATTAAAATATGACCTGAAGAAGCGCGAGTTTACAGTGTGACAAACGCGCGTCATCAGTAGTATAAACAGGGGTTATGCGTGCATAACTGATAAATATAGTAACAAAGTTTAAAATGTGAAGCCACAAAGATATAGCGTCTGCAGGGACTAAATCATGCGATGCATAAGAGATGTCCGGGCTTTAAATCGGTTGCGAACATTTGGCAGCGCAACATCGTACACTCCCCTTGTCTCACTACAAATGTGGGTCACCGGGCCTTCGGATTCTTCTCAGGCAAGCATTAAAAAACACACCACCGTATTTTCACCGCAAGTACCCTTGTAACAAATCCGACACAAATGCGACACTGGAGTTCCGCTGCGCTTTCTCAAAATAATGCTATCTTGAAAACCCGCTTGTTCCCTTACCTCGGTTATTTGCCGTCCAGGAGGGGGATTTTCTTGCGCCTTGTTTTGGTTGAGACGGCAGTGTAGGATTGAACTAGAGTTAGAAAAACAGCAGGGCCTACCCTAGGCTTCCCATGCGCATGCGCAGTACGACTATAGAAGAATCCCACACAATCTGGCAACACACAGCAAGACCTGGCTGCTAGATTGCATACGAGCATCTATGAGAGTTTTTTTTTTTTTAATTGCTTGTCATTGTAAAGAATACAATTCATAAACAAGAAACAGAACGGTTATTCAATTATATATATATATTTATATATATATATATATATATATATATATATATATATATATATATATATATATATATTTATATATATATATGAAACTCTATACTAAAAACTATTATCTATATTGAAATTTAAAAAAAATACATAGCATACATTAAATGTATAATAATAGCTAAATAAATAATAAAATAAGAACAATTGGGAACATACAGGACACAAAAAATCATAAACAATAAACAGAAAGGTTAATCAGTGCCAAAGTAATTAAATAATAAAATATACAGAAGATGGAGAGTGCAAAAGAAAAAGAAAGGATAAAACTGCAACTTTATAGAAATTATTAAAAAAAAAAAAAAAAAAAAAAATAATCATTTTTGAATCATGAAAAAAAAATATATATATATATAGAAATAGGCACAACTGAGAAAACCTGCCTTTCAGGTTTTGGCAACATTTTTTATAGAATAGCCTGACACAGCTTTAATGAAAATCTAAACATCAACATTTTAACATTTGACAAAATCAAACAATACCATAAAGCAGCTATAGCAAAAATCTTGATAAAGTTTTTTATACCAATAATCTATGAGAAATTAGAAATCATAAGAAAGCGCATATATATATATATATATATATATATATATATATATATATATATATATATATATATATATATATTAAAAGATAAAAAAAAAAAAAAAAACATTAAACAGTTATTGGAGAAATTAACTATAAAATGTCACGAAACTTGCTTGACATAGGCTATGTACTTATCAATTATCTGAAATAATTTTAGCCTACATACTGCTTGGTCTTTCATGAAGTGCATAGCCTACACAGTGATTTTAGCCTTTCTGTATGAAGGTGTTACATTTCACTGCTTCCGCAGCGGTTTTAATGTTTCAATAACTTCAAAAAGACAATACCTTGCTATCTTTTAAAGGTTGTGTTTCGGTGTGAATTTTATGTTATACAAACGTTCCTAATCTTTGGCCCACATGTGTCGCTCTTTTTCTTGGCCAAATGCCAATTAGGTCAAATACGCACGCCAACCAATCTTGACTGTACCACAGCGCGCGAAAATTTTAGTGCTGACATATTGAATGACAGTTGTCTTGTCCAATAGAAAGACGATGCGAGTGCGCGACATGCTGCGCTTTAAACAAGACCCAACTCAATTTTTACGTTATTTTTTAATATATTTTTTTACTTTTTGTTTAGGCCTATATATGTTATTTTTAGGTTATTAAAAAAAAACATTTACTTGATTTGCATTAAGTCCATAGTAGACTAATTTCCTTAGTGAAAACATGTAAATGTTTCAGTGACATACAAATCAGTGGGGTAGAGAGCACGCACAGACGTGTGGAAACTGGTGTCTGTTTGAATTTAAATCTAACATAACATAGACCATATATACAGTTCTATTGTTTATGGTAAAAGAAAAAAAATTGATTAGCTTATTCTTAATTCGTGTGATTTGCAAATTTTGCAGACTGTTTTTATTCCCCCCTGCTAATTATTATTTAGCCCAGGGGATTTCAAACTGAAGTCCAAGGGAGTGACATGGGTCCGTGGAAAAGTCTAGAGAAAAACTGTATTTATTTAAATAAATAAATATTAAGATAACATTTAATAGAACATTACTATAGAAGAAAATAATTATGTAGTATTATAAATCTAAACTAGGCCTAATTTTAGATTTATAATATTCATTTTTGTAGTAGGGTGTTTGTAAAAGATAGATGCCTTTTAAATGTTAGGATGGGGGTCCTCACTCGATGATCATATTTGGGGGTCCGTGGCATCTAAAAGATTGAAAACACCTGATTTCAATGGCTAGACTAATCATCTCTAAAGCAGTGGTAGGTGCCTAACTAGTCTGTTGCTTTAAAATAGTAGGCCTAATGACAGACTACTCGCTTAGCCCACTACTTTTCATGTCGGAAAATATAATATAATATAATATAATATAATATAATATAATATAATATAATATAATATAATATAATATAATATAATATAATATAATATAATATAATATAATATAATATAATATAATATAATAAAAAAACGATCAGACTCCTTTTGCCACGTACTGTTTCTATTATAAGTGGAGATCTCGCGACACCCAGTGGCGCAAAGCTTCAGACATAGTGGCACGATGATAATGCATTGAAAATAGCCACACGGTGGTGCAGTTATCATTCAAATGTTGAATCTATAGTGACGTTGCCTTGATTTTTGCGGTATAAATTTACTCTCGCAAACAAACAAACAAACTCTCGCTACAAACTTTACATTAGCACACTATCCAGGGGAGAGCGAGGTCATTTGTTCTAATAAGCATCGTCCTGGTGTGCCGCTTCTGCAAACAATGGGCATCTGAATCTATAGAATTCAGACTGAATAGTTGAACTCTCACTAAGAAATTCTCTTTTACCTTTTTATGATGTTTTATTTGCTTGGAAAAAGTTCACTTAAGTAAAATACATTAAGCCCTGGTTTCACAGACAAGGCTTAAAGGGATAGTTCACCCAAAAGTGAAAATTCTGTCATCATTTACTCACCCTCAGGTTGTTCCAAACCTGTATAAATTTCTTTGTTCTGCTTTGAACAAAGGAAGATATTTTGATGAAAGTTTGCAACCAGGCCACTTTGGGGCACCATTGACTTCCATAGTAGGAAAAGAAATACTATGCAGGGGCAGATCTAGAAAATTATTTATAGGGTGGCAAAGTTGTGGCATGAGGTCTATGAGGGGTGGCAACACCCAAGCAAGCGCCCATGCATAGTTTTTGGAGATTTATGGCCTGACATACACAATTATGTTCACAAATATTGCATTACCACAAAGTAGTCATCCACTGTTTAAAATTAAAAATAAATAACAAGATTTCAATATCCATCATGGCACCAAGTAAAGGCACTATATGAAAAGCATCAACAGATTATAAATAAGTCTGAGCTTGTATCACTAAAGAAGATGAGCAGTTTTATTAATATTACACAGGTTACTTCGATGATATAAATCACATGTTTTAGAGCAAGTTAAAGAGCAACAAAAACTTGTTTTTTGCAAACAATTTTTGAGTTTCTTTTCTTAACAGAGGTGGGAACGTCTGTGTGTGTTTACCCAGAACACCCTATCAACCACGTACTCTAGCAACACCCCAGCAACTGCATAGCAAGAGCCTAGCAACCACCCAGAATCTCCTAGCAACCACCTAGCAACACTTTAGCAATCACCCAGAACATCTATATTCTGGCCTAACTGACCAAAGGTTTTACGTTTTTTAAACAAGACTTTAAGTTGGCTTTATGACAAGCCAGCATAAATTTGTTTTTCAAACCTTTCAGTCTAGTTATTGTTTTTCTTAATTGCTAATGCACAATTCATGAAACAATTCAACTATAAACACAATCTCAAAACTATACAAACCTCAAACTTCCAGGTCAAAATAAAATGTTCTAGTCAAAAACATATTCTTGTCTGACAAAATCAAACTTTGGCATCAGATGACACACAAAACGTAACAAATACACAGACTATACACTGCCCAGTGAACACTAGAGAGATCATATAACACTGTAACAAAAATCTTATCTTACTGTAATTCAGGAATTATTTTGCAGTTACTGCACTATACAAAAATACATTTACAGATGCAGATACGGTAAAATACAGCAATTAATTTTGCATGAGAAAAATAAGTATGCACTTGGTATGCACCACAATACAGTATACTGTCAATTGCAGTAAAAGTAAATTCAGCATCCTCTGCACATTTGGCCAAATTTCATTACAGTACTATAGCTGTGTATTGGTCTTCTGACACAAGACTATTTCCCTAAGCAGTCAGTTCTGCAAAAATACAGTACACATATCACATGGCTACAAAGAAAGTTGACAATCACAAATAGACCTTTATCCATGATGAAAGTGGAGCGGGCGGGGAATCAGCTCGCCAAACAGTTACGAAAATGAATCTCAGACATATTCGGATGGGATGGTGATTAGGCTATTTCTCACAGGACTTCTGAGAAGCAGTGATTTCCTGATTCACGAACAAATGGAAAAACAATTCGTAAGTGAAGTTGGCTGCGCTGTGTTTTTGACTCCCACAGAACCAGTTCATAAGAGTCATTTGTTAATGAAGCTGACTACACTGGGTGTGTTGCGTGCAACCATCATGCACAGTTTATTGAAAGATGTGTTTTCTTGCCATTATTTTGCGTTATGCTGTCTTTTTTAGGTCATCACATTGAAGTTTTGACTACACTGCTTACATTTATATTTTATTCTGTGATTATTTTGGGGTGGCAGATGGGGTGGCAAAGCTTTTTCTTAGGATGGTAGTTGCCACCCTGTGCCACCCCGGTATAGATCCGCCCCTGATACTTTGGCAGTCAATGGTGCCCCAGAACTCTTCAGTTTCCCACATTCTTCAAAATATCTTCCTTTGTGTTCAACAGAACAAAAAATGTATACAGGTTTGGAACAACCTGAGGGTGAGTAAATGATGCCAGAATTTTCACTTTTGGGTGAACTATCCTTTTAAGCCTATAGTCTCAGACTAAAATGCATGTTTGAGCTGTTTTAAAATAAAGCAACTTGCACTGACAGATCTTAAAATATGTCAGTGCCATTATTTTTTCTCAAGATGCACGCATGTAATGTTTTTTTTCTAAGGCACATTTATAAAAGCTATTTGTGCCCAAATTTTTCTGAATGGTTTCATGCATATTGTCCTGTTAATAGTGTCCTATGTGAACATGTTCTGCATTTATTTTCCCCAGGTTTTTGTTTTTCTTCTTAAAAAACGTGTTTGAATGTGCGGCAACTATAGTTGCCGGTGGGCAAATACGTTGTATGCACCCTTTTAATGTAAAATTTGAATAGGAGGAGAACATTCATGCATCTAACTCAAAATAACGTCTTTCGACAGATCAAAAAAAGTCAAAGAACATTCGATGCGAACACAAAAAAGAATTTAGCTTATAATGTCTTGAATATGAAAACACAACAAACAACAAATCCGTTTGTTTTAAAGTGGTGGAACCTAGTGCAGAACAAAGTGCAGCCATTAAGTTGGCTAAAGTTAAATTAAAATGTTAAATTACATCATTCATTTGAAAAAAATACATCTATATGTGACCCTGGACCACAAACCCAGTCATAAGTTGCACGGGTATATTTGTAGCAATATCAAACAATACATTGTATGGGTCAAAATTATTGATTTTTTTTTCTTTAATACCAAAAATCATTAGGATATTAAGTAAAGATCATGTTCAATTAAGATATTTTGTAAATTTTCTACTATAAATATATAAAAAAGTCTTTTTGTGAATGGATATACATTGTTAAGGACTTCATTTGGTCAACTTTAAGGCAATTTTCTCAATATTTAGATTTTTTTGCACCTTCAGATTCCAGATTTTCAAATAGTTGAGTCTTTGCCAAATGTCATATCATAACAAACCATACATCAATGGAAAGCTTATATTCAGATGTATAAATCTTAATTTAAAAAAATTGACCCTTATGACTGGTTTATATATTACAAACAAACAAACAAAAAATAAATAAATAAATAAATTAAAAAATAAATAAATTAACAAATAACAATATATAATATATAACAATATAAAATATTATGAAAGCAAAAAACACTAAACAAGACCAATAACCTTGATTTATTAACCCATTAAACACAGTATACCCCATTTCCCCATTATATATGTACTTACAAGTCATTTGCCCACCGGCAACTATAGTTGCCGCTTGGACTTTTGAAGTATACAAAAAACTATAGATCTCTTGTAAGATTTGTTTTGTTTGGATGATTATAGAGACCCTCATGATTACATAGATTTATATATGTCAACAAAAAATTCTTAATATTAACATGAAAATTTATTTTCTTTGGGAGGGTTTGCCTTCAATATGCTTCATGGAAGTAGGGGTTGGAAGTTGACACCCCCATGTCACAGGAAGGAAGTGAATATCTTTTTTTTTTGTTCTTGAAATCCTTTATTTGGATGTTTTCTTGCATGTCATTGAGAAATAAAACATGGAAAACATCTAGAAAAAAACTTACAAAAGGAAAATGACAACCATACACTGCGGCAACTATAGTTGCCGGTGGGCTAAAATGGATTAACTGTCCTAATTGAACTAAGGTTTAATCCTGGCTCAAACTAAGCCTTGTCTGTGAAACCAGGCCTAAATCCTAAGTGCTAACTGACTGTAATGTTTTTGGACACTTAATATGTTAATTAAATGAATATATATTTTTTAAATTTACATTAAGGCCCTGTTTCACAGACAGGGCTTAGCCTAAGCCAGGATTAGGCTTTAGTTCAATTAATTAAGTAGCTTTTAAAAATGTTCAGTAGAAAAAAAATTACTGGTGTGCATCTTGAGACAAAACAATGGCCGTGACATATTTTAAGATATATCAGGACAAGTTACTTTCAGTTAAACAGCTCAAACATGCATTTTAGTCTAGGATTACCTTAAACCTTGTCTGTGAAACTGGGGGTAAATGTTTTATATTAATGTTTTTGACCCACTTAAGTAGTACTTTCTTCATTAAATGACTTTTATACTATTATAATTTCTTCATTTATCATTGAAATATGGTTAAAGTGTACTGCTGAATGTACTGACAAGCATTTATGGTAAACTGAAATATACTTTAATGTCATTTCTTTTGAAAATTGGG
Organism: Chanodichthys erythropterus; assembly: GCF_024489055.1. Taxonomy (NCBI): domain Eukaryota; kingdom Metazoa; phylum Chordata; class Actinopteri; order Cypriniformes; family Xenocyprididae; genus Chanodichthys; species Chanodichthys erythropterus. The sequence goes on along the minus strand of NC_090224.1, from coordinate 3,008,580 downwards.
TAACACTTTATTTTACAGTGTCATTGTTACACATGATACATGTAGTTATTGTAGTAATAACTATAAATTATGTATATTTATATGCAACTAACCCTAACCATAACCGTAACTCTATAGTATAAGTACATCTAGTTAATTATTATTACTCAGTACTTAAATGTATAATTACAATGTAACACAGACACCTTAAAATAAAGTGTAACTGAAAATAATTGTACGTCATGTAGCCTATATAAATATGTGTGTAATTACACATTTGTAATGATGAAGTTGCAATTTAATACATTTAAAATATATGAACTTTTAATTTAAGACTGAATAACACACTACAGTTAAAATTAAAGTCAACTTTACATGCGCTTTAGTCTGTTATTCAAAACATCAAATTAAGTGTACTTGTTTAACACACTTTTAATTTGACATTTTTACAGTGTCTGCTCTTTAAGTACACTTAAGTGGCCTTTTATTTCATAATTATTATATCATCAAGTCTGTCTTGTTCACTTTGGATTTTATTCAATAAAACATGGGTTCAAATTAACTTTCTTTCAGTGGACTGCTTGCCATAGGTCGATAGAATTAGTTTTAAGTTATTGTTTTAGCCATCTTTAATAATCTTTTTTCAAATCCCCATACAGACTGAAATTAAAAACACTTGTATTTCTTTATAATCTTGATTGTGCATGTATGGTTACAGTCATTTGTCAGGTAAATACTGCATATCAAACAACATTGCAGGTTGGCTCCTTTGGTAGTAAGATTATAAATTAAGATTCTATTTTAAAAAATGTATCTTCAAGGACATCAAAATATCAGTGGAGGAAATTAATCTCAGTTCATGGGTTATTGGTCACTTTGATTTCCAATTAAACCAGAAGAGTTTGCATTTGTAACCTAAATTAGCTCTTAGACTATAACAAAATAGATCTTCAACAGGTTCTGCGTGTTTCATTTGTGTATTTTTCTCATACCCTGAAGATTAATTGCATTCGACGTCTTTTCACAACCCCGATTCGAAGCTTCCTTTTTCACACCCAGCCCCCTACAAAACACCCACTACAGGACTAATGTGTTTCGAGTCGTACCCTCTAGGTCTGTCTGTCTAGAACCGGTCAAGTGATCTTCCACATCTACCCACCTATGTTTTCTGTCACAAGTTTCTTAAAGAAAATGCAGTCACGATTCATGACGTAACTTATTTCAGCCCCGGTTCTTCCTCACAGCATGACAACAGCTTAATAAATACTTATGAGAACAATAGACCATAAGCAAGATTCTGCTAAACCGATAAAGGACTGAAAAGAGACATTTATCAAAAAGGATGCAGTTCTTGAAACATGCTGTTTAGATGGTCAAATCTAATTAAAATGGAAGTGATCGGAAGTGAAGGTTGATTAATGCTTTTTGACTGATCTTTGTAGATAGAACGATAACAAAAACACACACACACTCATCAAGAAAAGGAGAGAATGAGCAGCAGAGTCTCACTAGTGCTTTCAAGAAATAACTGGAGAGACAAAAAGATTTTATTTCTTCTTTGGTGGCACTCCAATAACAGTAAAAACACATACAGTCAGTTTGGTCAAAATCACACTGCCACAATGAGGAAACATTTTATAATGCTTTTAATTCAAAAGGCACAGCACAGTTACACAAACAGGACGTTTGGACAGATAAAAGACTTTATTTGGATTCTGTCTGTACATTCAACATCACAATTCAATAGGGGGGGTGTTTTCTGGAACGAGTGACGTGACGTTTCAGGTTGTCTGGCTCTGGATCAGCACATCTGGCATGGGGTCTGGTGCTACTGAAATGGTTAATGAAGAAGAGATTGTTTCTTTTGACATTAGTATAGATCAAATATGTTTTTGTAGGTTTAAGTTCACACTCTAATGCCATTAAACACAAATGTCCTGTTGTATGTCAGAATATGAAAATGTATATGAGTTTCTGTATTTGTTTTTTTGTTCTTTTTTGCACTTGTAGAAACGCGTAAGATTTGAAAAAGCAGCTTTAAATGATTTTCTCATTTCATCATGAAATACCTTTTTTCTGATTCTTTATTGTTTTACACATACTCCGCAGATCTTCTTCCATTTCGTGGCTGCAGAGGAGCACAAAGAAAAAAAAAATACTGAGTAGTGTTTTTTTTCAAGCAATAAGATACAATTGTACATTTAAAATGTAGGTGTGTTGCAGTGTTGTTATTGTTAAAGGTAGGGTAGGCAATATTTTATTAACACTTTTAGTGGCATCAGTGCGTTCTGTAAGGCTGTTGTAGACAGACCGTAACCGAGTGCCACAAACAAACAGCAGCTGCCTTTTACAGTTTCTCTTGAACCAAAACAATGTGCTTATGCTGAGTTTATGCCATGTATATTATAAATATAATCATGTTTATAATCATGTATAAAAACCAGTGACGTTCTACCCGGAGCTGTTCACATTCTCAGACTTTATGTCAACACTATCAACTCCGAAATGAATCTGCAGCAGTCATGTCTTACAAGTAAGCGCTCTATAATTTGTTTACGTTCATTATTATGAATGTAATGGAAACGCCATCTCTCGTGATGCTTTGCAGACTCTGCTGTACGCATTGTGCTTTGGAGGAGGCGTGGCTTAGAGAGCGCTCTGAAGGCTGGGTGGGATTTTATGCTTTCAAAGCTAGGTTGCTATATAGCTAGCCTCTCCGAAATTGCCTAGCCTAAAACTGAAACTATAAACACTCATTTTTGTAATTGAAATAAGGTGAAATAAAATATAAATACTAAAAACTGTCACCCCCCTTTTTGAGCATAGACATGAAAATGCACTATCCAGACTTAAATGGTTGTAATTCATGAATTCTTTGGCATACAGACCTAAGGTTGGTCTCTTTTTAAAGTGAATTCTCTTTTTACACTCAGCAGATTATTGCTGAAGTGAAATCGCTTCAAATGAAAGCGTAAAAAAAGCGTGGACTTATAAGGTTCTATCTGACATTTTTTGTCAAAATTGAGTTATTCACATATTCTTATTCTGTGACAACTTATTTACATTATGTGATTTACATTTTGGAACTTTTTATTTAAAAAACAAAAACGTTCCATCTACAAAGTCGAATGGAATGCAAAAACTTTGAAACTGGATCAACATGCACATTGCACCTTTCTATATCCTAATTATTGTTAATGTAATTCATTTTTCAGGAGCTCATTGCTTCTACGTTCAGTTAAACTGCTAACAGTGATTGTAAATTAATTGCCTAAATTATTACATTATTGCTAACTGCATTCTTTAACTTGTAATGTTGACATGCATTCTCTGTAAAGCTGCTTTGAAATAATATGTATCGTGAAAAGCGCTATACAAATAAATGTGAATTGAATTGAACTCAATATCTCAAAACCGCTCAGAATGCAGACAGAACCTTATTCTAAAGTGAAACTTAACATTTATTATTTTATACAAAATATATACTTACAAAATAATTTGCACTCTAAAATTGCTATAAAATTAAAGCCATATGTCTAACCAAGTTGTGTTCCAAATTTAAAGTTGATATCACAAAAAATGATCAAAACCAAAAATAGCCACTGGGTGACACCGGGTGTGCCTCATACATCCTAAAAAGTGAAGCTGCGGGCTCTTTGATCGCCCCCTGGAGGTTGGATGCAGTACAGGTCATAAACCCTGCCCACTCAATGCAGAAGAATGAGACTTAAGTTAAAACATAAAAATAAATTATGCTTCAAATAAAATTTTCCGAAAGATGATTTTGATCATTTAAGGTAGTTGTTATCACGCTGATTTATATTCAATTGTTCGTTTTTGTGATAAGTTTGATTTTAGCTAACAATTTGGTGCTATAGAAACGGGGCGTGTCGTCGTGACTCACAGCTTCTCTGAGGACTGTCGGAGCTTCAAGGAGAGATTGAAGATAAATAAATAACTATTAATTTTCAATTCCTGTGTTATTTCACACCGCAAAATGAGCTGTTCAGCAGTAAACTGTACTAACTGACCTACAGGATCTGATGGATATCTGAGCTTTTCTCGGTAACGTTAATTGTGGACTTCATAAGCTAATTAATAAACGTTATTAGTTAAGATAACACGCCTAACGTTAGCCATGACGGGAAAAAGGCACGTGATCGTTATCAGGCAGTTATAATTATTTTTATGGGTATAAAATAATAATTAGCAGGATAAAACTAATGATAGCCTACTCTAATTAATTATAGAGCACTGTCTACAGCAATCGATCTCCTGTAACGTTAGTTTAAACATTTTATTTAAAATGGCAGGACCGTTTCTGACATTTTAGAATTTCTAGAGGCATATTATATTGAGTTCATCTACTGAATTTGCTGTTTCAAAAATATTATTGCTCTAGAAATAGAATAGCCTATTATTTTATAGGTAGAATTTTAAATTACGTATAATTTATATAGCCTATTTAAAATACATCAATGATGATGCACCCGCCTGGGCGGAAGTTTGATACCGCAACTCCTTCTCCAGGCTCCACTGGCGAGTCTTTCTGCGCATGCCCAGGTTCCAAACTTTTTTTTTTTTTTTTGACGTTTTTGCGTAACGTGTCAGCGCCCATAGGTGTCCGTTTGGCTTCAGTTCAATACAATGGAAGGAAGCGGCGTCGCGTCGTCCATCTTTTTTTACAGTCTATGGGTTTTTTCTCCTGTCACATATGAATACATGTCTGTCACAATATCACTTCTATCACAAAATAGTGGCCACATATAGAACCTTGCGTTTCAGACCTTTCCGACGATATGTTTTGTCAAGATTAGAATATATTCTGATTATAAAATCGTTAAAATAAATTTTGTAATATGAAACATAACACTGCCAACTAGGGGAGGTGCTCACTAAAAGGTTTTAATGTACCATTAATGCAATGTCCGATTTCAAAACAGTTTCCACAGGATGAATGTTGAGTTTTTAAGCTTTCAAATGACACCTTATAATTATGATGATTAGCAATTAGGCATCCAAGCATCCCGCCGGCTGGATCAAATATAAATATAAAATAAAACATGAGGTTAACAATTTAGTATGTAAATATTATGTAGAATTGAAAGAACCAAAAGTCAATTTTAAGACTTTTGAAAAAATATATATTGGTTGATAACTAATGGGGAAATGTATTCATTTTCTTTGTTATGTTGAACAATAAACAGTTGTCATATATACGATACCCTACCCGATAAAGGAAGTACCCTCTGCTCTGGATTCGTCCAGGCCCTTGAAGATCATCCTGCACATAGAAGGAATTGTTATAGTTATGCTCAAATATCAGACTATACTTTCTGATTCTGCTGCTACAGAAAGCTGGGTAACACTTTATTTTAAGGTGGAGTAGTTACATACATGTGCTTAACAGTAAATTGCATAATTACAAGTAACTAACCCTAAACCAAACCTTAACCGTAACTCTACAGTAAGTACATTTATTTAATTAAGTACTTATTTGAGTACAATGTAACTGCATCACCTTAAAATAAAGTGTAACCAAATCTTGTGTAACTGTTACTAACTGAATCAAAGGTGAATCAAAGGTATTATGAGGACAGTGTTGTTAAGGGGGAAAAACACTTTATCTATACCCAACAAAATCCATCAGGACCATTTCCTGTGTGAGAGTAAGGCAGTCATCATTTATTCTTGTTCAGTTTTGTCTTTTACCTTTATGGCACAATAACACTTTTAGCGTACAATTACCTCTCAAATGGACAGAAGCAGTTAATCAAACGAACGTTGAGCCATTTCACATCCTGAACATATAATTAGATGGACTCAACCCTGCCCATGTATGCACATGTCAGCCTCGTGCAGCCATGCATGTGTATAAGCATGGGTTACATCATGTAGAAATGCACACTTTTAAATATAATTAAAAAATGTCAAAGTTAAATAGTAAAAATATTTAACCTTACAAAATAAATGAATATAATAAATATATATATTAATTTAATTAATGTAATAAATGTACACACACACACACACACACATATATATATATGTATATATATATATATATATATATATATATATATATATATATATATATATATATATATATATATATATATACACAGTACAGTCCAAAAGTTTGGAACCAAGATTTTTAATGTTTTTAAAAGAAGTTTCGTCTGCTCACCATGGCTACATTTATTTAATTAAAAATACAGTAAAAAAAACTGTAATATTGTGAAATATTATTACAATTTAAAATAACTGTGTACTATTCAAATATATTTGACAAAGTAATTTATTCCTGTGATGCAAAGCTGAATTTTCAGCATCATTACTCCAGTCTTCAGTGTCACATGATCCTTCAGAAATCATTCTAATATGCTGATCTGCTGCTCAATAAACATTTAGGATTATTTTCAATGTTGAAAACAGTTGTGTACTTTTTTTTCAGGATTCCTTGATGAATAGAAAGTTCAAAAGAACAGCATTTATCTGAAATACAAAGCTTCTGTAGCATTATACACTACCGTTCAAAAGTTTGGGGTCAGTAAGAATTTTTATTTTTATTTTTTTGAAAAGAAGTTAAAGAAATTAATACTTTTATTCAGCAAGGATGCATTAAATCAATCAAAAGTGGCAGTAAAGACATTTATAATGTTACAAAAGATTAGATTTCAGATAAACACTGTTCTTTTGAACTTTCTATTCATCAAATAATCCTGAAAAAAAAAATTGTGCACAAATATTTTGTACAGTTGTACACATTAAATGTTTCTTGAGCAGCAGATCAGCATATTAGAATGATTTCTGAAGGATCATGTGACACTGAAGACTGGAGTAACGATGCTGAAAATTCAGCTTTGCATCACAGGAATAAATTACTTTGTGAAATATATTTAAATAGTACACAGTTATTTTAAATTGTAATAATATTTCACAATATTACTGTTTTTACTGTATTTTTAATTAAATAAATGTAGCCTTGGTGAGCAGACAAAACTTCTTTTAAAAATATTAAAAATCTTAGTGGTTCCAAACTTTTGGACTGTACTGTATATATATATATATATATATATATATATATATATATATATATATATATATATATATATATATATATATATATATATATATATATATATATATATATATATATGTGTGTGTGTGTGTTAAAAGATTTTGTCAAAAAATGCTGTTCTTTTGAACTTTCTATTCATCAAAAAATCCTGATTTTTTTTATCACTTTCCACAAAAATATTAAGCAGCACCACTGTTTTCAACATCGATAATAATAATACATGTTTCTTGATCACCATATCAGCATATTAGAATGATGTCTTAATGATCATGTGACACTAAAGACTGGAGTAATGATGCTGAAAATTCAGCTTTGCATCAAAGAAATGAATTACACTTTAAAAAATATTATATAAAACAATTATATCAAAATGGAAAAAAAAAAAAAATAATAATATATAATAATAAAAAAATTCACACTATTAATGTTTTACTGTATTTTTGACCAAATAAATGAAGCCTTGGTGAACATAAGTGACTTCTTTCAATAATATTTAAAGATCTTCTTGTCTATAAACCTTTAAACATGAGTGTATATATAATATATAGCATCATATATTAAAAATATAGGTAGTCTGACTTATATGTCAACGTTTCCAACATCAACCAGAGAAAGAGAGAGGCTGCAACATATGTGGTGTATAAAGGCAGACACTTGTCTGTTTTAATAACAATTAACACTTAACACTTTAATAATTAACACTTAACACTTAATTAAATCAGCAATTACTGATGGTCAGAAAAGAAGCCCTAGAGCTAAGTCGTGATGAGATATTATCAAACAGCATATGGCATTTCATCAAGCAGCACCGAGGACTGAGAGAAACAGACACTTCAGTCAGTCTCCATGAACATCTCTCTAAAGTTATGTTGTTTTTATCAACTATTTCATGCAATTACCACAGACTTGAAAATTTAATGGAAATGGACCCTATTTCGTTTCAAGACAAGGAAAAAACTCAAGAGCATAATTTCTCAGTAAAAAATAATAATAAATAAAATTGTGCACTATTCAATTAGAGAATTAGGCGACAAATATGAATTTTTTCTTATATTTAGTACAGCTAAATATCCTAAACTCTAAACTGACTTTTGAATATACTGTAAATATTTGGTGTCTTGGCACTTTCCCAAACTAAATATTGATTTAAATGTGATCATACTCACAGTGCTAATGTAGTCTGAATGAAGGTAAGCATGCAGGATACATACATTTAATTTCATTCTCCTGCTTCTTCTTCTGGCAAGCTGGGGTATGAGCTCCAGAAGAGGGTGCAACACAGTAGACTGACACATACACATATATAGAGAGATATCATGAAGACAGACATGGAGAGATATGAAAACCATGAACAGCTGCTCCTGGGGTTTGGCCAGGGGTCGCAGAGAGGACTCTTGTGCGTTCTTTCGCACACTTATCTGTCCTCAGTGCGGCTCAGTGTTCATTTGGCACACGTGGTGCACTGATGTTCAATAAAATCACAGTCACATGCAAGTCATACCAGAGCACATGTGGGGGAATGTGAAGTTATGATGTCAACATCAGGGGGTAATGTTTTTGTGTGCGATATAACAATTATGTTATGAATATGTAGTACGTCTGGCTGCATATTTCTGGCATTTAAATACAAATGAATTCATAGAAACTGTATGTATGATGCACGTTTGAAGAAGACAACGCTTCTGTAATGTGGTGGACATGCAACGAATGGACAGTTAGGAAGACACTGAATAGTTCCTCTGATGGCATCAACACAAAATGGCATGTAAATTAAATTAGGAAAATGTAATCTAATGTTCTTCTGGTTTGAGTCTGCGCCAAAATTTAGTGCACATTATAATGGGCCTCATTCGTGAAACACAAGTAGAACGAATTTTTGTGTAAATCGTTTGTAAAGCCGTTCTGACGTAAATTTTTGGACTCGTGAGAATGTTCGTAGCCTATTTTCAAAATGTTAGTTGGTACGAAAGAAATTTACATTTGCTCCCTACCACGTGTAAATGGTGCGTAAAACATTTGAACGTTCTGTGTTCTTTTAAGGAAAATTGATGATACTGCATTTTGATGCACTTTGTACCATAATAATATTTCACAAGTTCATTTGCCCTGTCTTTATTTATTTAAAGGTCCACTGAAGAGTGTTGGAATGCGCAGCATTATTCAATGTGTTGACGTAATTTCAACTGACAGAGGAAGACAGGGCGATATATCAAACAGGAAGACAGGGAGATATATCGAACAGCCCTGCCCCTTTTTTAAATAGCCAATAGCGTTTCATTTATATTACAGCTCGGCCAGAGCGGTTAGACTCTGTAAAACCTCTGTTTCCTTCTAATCTCTGACTGTTTCTCCTCATAATGTCCTTTATATTGCTTATATACTGTACAGCATTCTGTGCAGAATTCAAATGGGTCCGAGTCCGATACCTTTTGTGGTCTGTGCCGACTTGCGCATATGATCCACTCTGTGCTCTCGTGTCTCTGGACCGGAGCAGACTGCTCACGTTGCAGCGGTTCATGTGACAAAAACAGTTAAAAAAATTAATTAAAAAAAATCTATGGGGTATTTTGAGCTGAAACTTCACAGACACATTCAGGAGACACCTTAGACTTATATTACATCTTGTAAAAACTGGTTCTAGGGCACCTTTAACTACCGAATCCATTGTATATGAAGTGTTTGTAAATCCCGAGGAGAGTTTTTGTAAAGGTCTATTTATTACTCCGAAATTGCTCGTGTATTCATGAATGAGGCCCAATGAGATAATGAATATGTTCTTTTCCTAAGTGTGGATGCTGTCATGGAGGAATCATAGGATATCAGAGGTTTCATGCATGTGATGGGAACTAAAGAGTAGATAGTTTTAGATAAATAATCTGAACACTAAAGGTGACGCTGTAGACTTAGTTGAGGCATTAAGATTACATTAAGAAGCATTAATATATAGCCTAGATAAAATAATAAAATCAATATTTCATATCCACACATTTATTTATTTGGTGTGTAGCTTTGTAATAAGTTCTGATCATCTTGTCAAGGTTTTTTGCTGCCTTTTTTTTCTTTCTTATTTTTTTTTTTTTTTTTAATTTTAGTTAATTTTTCACATTGACTGTACATTATCCCTTATATCCTAGGAATGTAGTTAAGAGTTTGCTTTTGCATAACCTTGGCCCAAAAAGGATCTGTGTGGTGGCCTAAAATACAGTTTATTTAATTTATGTGAGCTTTATTTAATGCCCGAGTATTAGATGACAGATTGCAATTTGCAGTCGAGTTTTATTAAAGACAGTGCAGCGTAGCAACAGTGGCTGAGTGCTGAAAGCAACAGACACTAAAAGAACTCTTGAGGAAACCTACCGTCCCATCTGACAATCCTGCACCATTCGGTTTAGTGTAATGAAATAAGAACTATACATACATGTACAGACGCACAAATACAAAACCATACACACAAACACAGAAGTTATACAGAAAGGCAAACACAAAGACACCAAAATCAATATAGACAAAAACATGAAAAACATTCATACAATGAAAAATAACACCATAATCCATAGAAAGACATCATGATGTTATGATGTCATTGAATTGTCATTGCACTAAATGTGTTTGAAAAAAGACCTCATATTAGAGTGAAAAGTCACATGCTTACCCTTTTACTGGTCTCTCGAGCTGTGATCTCCTGCATATACAAAAAGGAAAAGTTAAAATATCATAAAAGTAATTGTACTTTCATTAATCTACAAATTACAGCATTTTCAAATAACTTTACATTTGTTTTAGTGTATTTCACTCTAAAAAATTCTGGGTTAAAAACAACCCAAGTTGGGTTGAAAATGGACAAACTTAGCAATTGGGTTGTTTTAACCCAGTTTTATTTAACCCAACTATTGTTTAAAATTATGACTGGCTTAAAATTAGCCCAAAATAAGTTGGACATTTATTAATAAGCAATTTAATAAATATTTATTAAATTTACACAAATCTGTGGATATTTATGCAATGATTTTGGGGAGGGAAATTTGTGAAATGGATTAAAGGTGCCATAGAATTGAAAATCAAAAATTGAATTTACCTTGGCATAGTTGAATAACAAGAGTTCACTACATGGAAATGACATACAGTGAGTCTCAAACTCCATTGTTTCCTCCTTCTTATGTAAATATCATTTGTTTAAAAGACCTCTGAAGAACAGGCGAATCTCAACATAACACCGAATGTTACGTAACAGTCGGGATCATTAATATGTGCGCCCCCAATATTTGCATATGCCAGCCCATGTTCAAGAGTTAGACAAGACAGTATTAAAGTCTGGATCTGTGCAGAGCTGAATCATCAGACTAGGTAAGCAAGCAAGAACAATAGCGAAAAATGGAGCAATAATAACTGACATGATCCATGATATCATGATATTTTTAGTGATATTTGTAAATTGTCTTTCTAAATGTTTCGTTAGCATGTTGCTAATGTACTGTTAAATGTGGTTAAAGTTACCATCGTTTCTTACTGTATTCACGGAGACAAGAGCCGTCACTATTTTAATTTTTAAACACTTGCAGTCTGTATAATTCATAAACACAACTTCATTCTTTATAAATCTCTCCAACAGTGTGCAATGTTAGCTTTAGCCCCGTTAGCCACACATATGCTACTATGAAACTCATTCAGAATCAAATGTAAACATCCAAATAAATACTGTACTATGCATGCATGCAGCATACATGACGAACATTTTGTGAAGAGCCATTTTGAAGGTTATATTAGCTTTGTGAACTTTGTTTATGCAGTGTATTAGAGTCGCGAGCTCGGGGGCGGGGATTACGAGGATTTAAAGGGGAAGCAGCCTGAATCGGCGCATATTTAATGATGCCCCAAAATAGGCAGTTAAAAAAATTTATTTTGAGCTGAAACTTCACAGACACATTCTGGGGACACCAGAGACTTATATTACATCTTGTGAAAAAGCATTCTAGGGCACCTTTAAAATGTGTTAAATGGAGTTGAGAGTGCTACATGCTTAGGTAGCTGAAAGCACAATCAAATTAGTACAACTATTTAATAAACAATTGTGCAAAGGTTGGCATCAATGTGTAGAATATAGAATAGTTCTACGCATGCTGATTCAATGTGGACATGAATAAAATTCACCTTCGATTTTTGCAGTGATCCCAGCATTAGGAAACACAGGTCCTCCAGGATATCAGATGTCTGGCAAAGGTTAAAAGAAAAGTAAATGGGTTATGGACAGTTTAAACATCTGAGGCTGAGCTAAAAGAGTCAAGTAAATTATATGATGAAAGTGTTGAAGGTGTCATTTAAAAAAATAATAATAATAAAAAATGAATACAGGAAATGTTAAGAGCGCTATTAATTGGGGTTCACAGCGCAGAAATTGCCTGGAAAATCCAGCCTCACCACTGTACCAGCGGATGAGTCTGGTCGGCCATTGAATCAATTCGATTTCTAGGGCGGAGCAAATCCAATCAAACAGGAAGCGGAGTAAACCAATCAGAGAAGGGCGGATATGACGTTAGCAAATCGAAAAGTAAATAATTAATGTGTTTTTGGTCATTTAAAACTGAATTCACGGCTGAATAGAACACACTCTCGGGTCTCCCGTGCGCAATCTTTGTTGATATTGAAGGGACTTTCGACGCACTAGAGTGACGCTGTTTGCGTCACTGAAATAAACGAATCTGATTGCAGGGTATGGTTTGGAATTGACTCGAATCGCGACGGAGGGCGGACTGACCAGACTAATATATCTTGTAGAAGATATATCAGTCTGGCCTTTCCAGGCAAGCGCAGTAAACCAACTGTTAGCCCAAAGTTTTATATAGTTTTCTATATTTTTACATACCATAATTCACTTATGGTTTGCTTCAAAACACACATAAGTAGCTGTATTGCAAATGGCAACAACACTCCATTACTCACTCTAAAGGATGGGTCTGCAGAGAGGTAGAATGAGCACAGATCATTTATCTAAGAAAAAGACAAAAATGCAGCTGCAATTTGAAGGCTTGTATAAATGAGATTAAAACACGAATTAAAAATTAAACTCAAAATTTATCATGTCATTTATTTATTTTTTTGATGTTTTGTTTATCACTTCTCCAAATTCCCATAATATTAAACTGTGCTTTCATATCCCAGCCACTAGATCCCCAGGTTTACTCATGTAATTGCTCATGTAACACATGTAAACAAAAGAGAGATGTAATCATCACCTTGGAGGGCAAACAACTCAATATGGGATAAGTCATTTATGATGAACTTTTGTCTCTGAGGAAATCTGTATATAACTCAAGGCATTATAAGTGATTTGTTAAGAGAGTTATTCTACGTTTAAAATGAAAGGACTTGACTCTGAGTAAATCATACACACCTGGGTTAGTAACTGCTCATGATCTATTGAAGATGGGTTCAAGAGCACTGGAGCACCTGCAATTCATGCAGAAATCATGATTACATATATTTCACTAATACTACTATTTAGTGTTACAAGCACAGTGGAATTTATAAAAAAAATTATGAATTTTGATTGAAATATGACAGAGACATAATTATGTTATATTGACACAGTGAGTTCCACACAGCATACTGCAATTTTGTCCACTTTTAATTTGTTGTCAAGAGGTTTCATCAAAAAATTGTCAGTGAAATCAATCTGGAATCACTGACAGCTGTAATCCTTGTGATGTTTGAAGTCTGAAATTAATTACTCCTGCTTGTCAATTTTCTTATTTTGGTGATTTTCCCCTCTGCCTTCGATGAAATAAGCTCTAATTTATGAGTTTGTTTATTGATCTATGGGTCTCTCATTCTGGATTGATTAAAAGGTGTTTTCCATGATTGATTTATGGGACTCATATAAGTCTTAGAATAGGTGAGATAATTAGGCTGTAACTACAGTACATACAGTATAGTCAGAAACAGTAGCAGTGTAGGGAAGAAACCAATAGTAAAATCAGTACCAAAAAATAAAAGACTTGTGTTATTAAAAAAAAGTTTAATGTTACTGTAAACTTTCATCTATCTTGACGGCTTTTTTGGACTCTTATGACATTTAACAATCAGTCGAGATGGCATATCAATGAGTCACATAGTTGCGAAGGCTAATAATCTGACAACATCTCTCCTGGCATTTCTTATATTTCTGAAATGCGTGTGACATCACTGCTGTCGAAATTGTCAACAACTCTGCTGCAGTGACATCATGATTAGCAGTTACATGACTGAATCCAATTTGACGCTAAAGAGCTCTTGGTATAAAGAGCGAATGCTTTATTGCTATATTGAAGGTGATTGAGAAAATGATCATATTTATCCTTGTGGTGTAATGATTATAATTCACAAAATGAATCTGTTTACCCCAACATCATTTTCCAGGATTATTGGAAAACATCTACCTTTTTTATTGTTCTAATTAGTCTCGACATAACAAGGCACTTTAACAGAATCCACTGCCCTATACGTATATACAGTACAAGCCCTTAGTTAATGCATCACAATGACGCATTCCTGCTCATTATCTTCTGACACACCAATGCATCACATTTTGAAACACAAGCAAGAGAACTAAGTTTAACTAAGCCTTCAATGTAACCAGTCAATCCTTCTTTTTTTTTTTGTATTCCATCCGTTTAATTTGACACAGTAAAGTCTGTCATTTGAACTTGATTATCCTCATTTGTAATTAAATCCAGTGTTCTTAAATAACTACAGTGAACTCAATGTACAAGATTTATACAGTTTTCTATATCCATCACTGTAGATACATTTCTTTAACCCATTCCATTAACTTCTAATTAGGAATGTGCACTTAAATGATTTCATGACCACTGAGGGATTTCATTCAGTGTGTGATTTCAGTTTGGAAGGTTTTCATATCAAGTTGTTTCAGATACTGATCACTGATTGTTTGCAATTAGTGGCTTACTAAATGTGTTTGCAATATTAAAAACAGAAACAAATGAGTCCCTAATTTCATCAGATTAAACAAGATTCAAGAACAATATGCCATTCTAGCTCATGTTATCTCAGTGTTTAGCATTTGAGAAAAGCACTGAAATGCTGAGTAATGAATGTATGTTCGACACAAGTGACTTAGTTCTGAGATCAATTTCAGCACTCTTGGAAAATGCCTATATATATATATATATATATATATATATATATATATATATATATATTCAGAATTTTTTTATATATTTTTACTAGTGGGCGCAGGTCACTATAGTTCATTTATGTAAGTGAGGATAGCAAAATAAAGTAAACTGTGACAAATTATACCCAAAAATTCTCCATACAATGGACTACCAGTAAAATTTATAAAAATTTGGAACCAAAAATTATTCAGACACTTTGACCTGATCATGTTTTCCAAGTGTTTTTATTTTATATAAGATTATTTTTTTCTGTTTAACACAGTTTAACTCTGAGATCTTGTCTTATATTGTATTACCATTTTTTTAACTGTAGTGAATAAACTGTATTAATGAATGAAATGTTCAAGGTGTCTGAATATATATATATTATACACACACACACACACACACACACACACACACACACACACACACACACACACACACACACACACACACACACACACATTTTTAAACAGTTGAGTTTACTTTGAGCCATCAAAACATCCTCCTTGGCTTCACATATTTACCAACTATTCAACCATTTTAAAGCAACAATGAATGTTTGATTTTAAAAATCAGTGTATGAGATATTAAACTAATACGGAGAGTATTAACAACACTGTACCTCTATGACTGTACAGCTGGCAAACATCCCCTTGCTTTGGTTGAAAAAAAATCTAAAAGAATATGATGCTATACAACAGATATGCAGATATATAAAAAGATGTTGATGATACCAAATAAATAAGGACCCACTTTATATTAAGTGGCCTTAATTACTATGTACTTACATATAAATTAATCATTTAATACAATGTACTTATTGTGTACATACATGTTGTTACATTGTACTTATATTTTAAAAACACCTGCATGTAATTACATCTGTAATTAATTTCTGTAATTACATTTATAATTACACTGTTGACCCATCCCTTACACCTTAACCCTACCCTTAAACCTACCCATACCAGCAAAGCTTTCCCTAACCTTACCCATATCCCACCCCAAAAGCTGCAAAATTGTTTTGCAATTCAATATGAACCCAATAAGTAAATTGTACTTATTTTTTGATGTTAGTACATAGTTAAGGCCACTTAATATAAAGTGGGACCATAAATAAATAAAGATAAAAGGGTTCATTTATATTATATTATTTTAATTATCATCACCATCGTGTTGCTGTTTAGAACAGCCATTAATTTAAATGGTTTAGTTTTGCTCAAATGAATAATCAGCGATAAAGTACTAGGCCACCAAACTTCTTCAACTAAGTTATTCTAACATCACTAAAGAAGTAAAATGAGAGATGTATGTTGAAGACTTACTTGTGGTGATGGGCATTAAGGAGATGAAGAGGATAGCCAGCATCAGGGTGTAGTTGTGTGCTGGGCTCATCGCGCTCTGAGCTGCTCCGCGTTCACACTGACTGCTGCTCATCATGCTCTCGTGCGCGTCAGTCCGTCAGTTCGTGTGGTGCTTTCTCAGTCTGACTTACCAGCCAGACATTATGAACTCTCGGAGTTACACACCCTCTTCGTAAATTGACCTGCAAAGCACGTCATGACGAATGAGCCGTAATTTATTAACAGTTACAGAAACGATGACGTGAAATGAGTGGTTAACGCTATGAGTAATAACATTAAAACCTTTAATCTTCGACATTTTAGTGTATGTACTGTACGATTATTTGTGTTATCGTAAAATGCTTTTGCACAAATAAATACATGTAATGTTGCCTGTTGACAAAACGTTTGCTGAGATACAAACGTCCTGGTGTAAAAGTTTACAAATGTAGCTTTATTAGCTATATGGATCACACAGAAGACAAAACGTTGAATAAAATATTGGTCCGCGTACCACTACTATTAAAGATTCATTAAATATGCATATCGTCATCCCTCTGGTTGACAACAGTCATTACATACTAGATAAACACGTTATATCAAAGTAAAGGGATGTTTTGCTGGTCTCTTTAATGACTGAGGGCAAACAACGAAAAAAAAAGCTAATGTAAACAAAAGAACGCTGCAGGTATTTTTCTCCAGTGTCTCTATGTGTGAAATATGAGTTTGTTTCAGCACCACCTGATGTGGACAGCTCCAGGCTAAAGTTCCCCTTGAGTCCAATTACCAAAACAATTTACTCTCTGGGATTTTCTAAATGCAGAATTGTTGAAATGTGTGACTTTGGGGTGTCATATAGTAAGATATCAAAACTAATTCCTGAATATGAAAAAAATCCTGGAAATCCTGGAGATGATTCAGACTATGATGTTCATTTACGCATAGTTGTCTAGTACAAACTAATGAAATTTCCTAGAAATGTTATTCTATTTTATTCCATTAATCTACACTTTCAATCCATTTTCCTCTGCATTTTAGATATCTTTTTAGAATCTAATGATCACTAAACCACAAAGGTTATAAATTAGGTTTAGGGCACATTATGGCATACAGTTTTCAGAAAATGAAATTTCTTATATATGTATATGTATATATATATATATATATATATTAATATATATATATATATATATATTAATATATATATATATATATATTAATATATATATATATATATATATATATATATATATATATATATATATATATATATATATATATATATATATATATATAATATCAGTCTGGAAAAGGTTATAAAGCCATTTCTAAAGCTTTGGGATTCCAGCGAACCACTGTGAGAGCCATTATCCACAAATGACGAAAATATGGAACAGTGGTGAACCTTCCCAGGAGTGGTTGGCCGACCAAAATTACCCTATTGGTGCAGCGACGACTCATCCAAGAGGTTACAAAAGACCCCACAACAACATCCAAAGAACTGCAGGCCTCACTTGCCTCAGTTAAGGTCAGTGTTCATGAAGAGACTGCACTGTAACACATTTCTGTAGTTTTCACAGCATTATTACTGTAAAATGAACAAATCCTTATGTAGAACCTGTATACAGCATGTTGCTGTAAATCTGCAAAGCATCATAGTTAAATTTCAATGGCGGGTAAAATTGACAGTACACAGTAAAATCCCCAGAGTTAAATCAACTCTGCTCAGAGTACATATGGCCCCTCTCTAAATAGTGTTAAAGTAACACTGAAGAAGAGTTAAAGTTAATGAGATAATTAAGCAATTAATAAGGCTGTGACTGAAGTCAGTTGTACTTCTTGTGTTCTCTTTTCTTTAGTGATTCTGCTTGTTAACAGCAGGTGTTCATCACTAATGCACAATCATCACTTAATTAATTGCTTAATTATCTCATTAACTTTAACTCTGCTTTAGTGTTATTTTAACACTATTTAGAGAGGGACCATATGTACTCTGAGCAGAGTTGATTTAATTCTGGAGATTTTGCTGTGTAAATATATTTTTTACTGTGAATCACAATGAAGAAATTTTGAGCAGGACATTTTCAGCAGCAGAAACAGAGGAGATTCCACACTTTGATTTGATTTGTCATATTTTGCAATGTTACGTTAATTTACCAAGGCTTCCTCATGTAAACTTACCTGTGTTTAGGAGTGTGCCAGGAAAGAGATGGAGAGAGCAGCACTATAAACCATATCATTACAAAGACAACTGTTTACTCACATAAATTTGATAGATTTTTTTTTATCAGTCAATATTTGATAACGTCATCAGTTTGGTGGAGTAACATTGTTAGATGAAAGTAAACTGGAACTCCATGCACATGCATGTGTGTTAGCAAAGTGCGCTAGCCGTTTCTCATTGTTTTTCTAGCTATGGCATGATGAATCAAATATCGAAACGTGAAGTGAAAGAAAATGCAGCAACCAGTAAGTATTTTAAACAGCACAACATTTTTCACAGCATCATGTTTTTCTGAGCTTCTTTGCCGGGCAAACTATAGCAGCTACATAGAATAGATGCTAGCCTTTTTTAAGTGAATTCCCACCTCGTGGAAGCATAATACATAAATTTCTTCAAC
Source organism: Chanodichthys erythropterus (assembly GCF_024489055.1). Taxonomy (NCBI): domain Eukaryota; kingdom Metazoa; phylum Chordata; class Actinopteri; order Cypriniformes; family Xenocyprididae; genus Chanodichthys; species Chanodichthys erythropterus. The sequence goes on along the minus strand of NC_090224.1, from coordinate 2,989,400 downwards.
AATTTTTCGAATACTGCCACAGGCACAAAGTAGCCTATCTACATTGTGGGGAATATAATATAGTTGTCACAATTATGTTTAGTTGGTTTTGTTATGCACAGACTTTTAGAATGTATTTCATTAGTTTTTGTTTTTCTTTGTTTAATTTCCCGCTTCTCATTTGTTTCTGTAGTAACTGTTATTAGTTCATATGATTTCAGCTGTGATTAATTAGTCTTGTTTGTATTTACTACTTAACCCACTTAGTTAATTATTACCAGAAGACGTCTTTTTGAGGTCTTGGCTCAGGTTGAAAAGACGTCCACTGAGGGGCCAGAATGAAAGTTTTTATGACGTCTTTTTTTGACGTCTTCTGAACATACCGATATAGACGAACACGCAGAATCACCAAAGGAGAAAATCACAATTTTTAAGCGACCATCGTGGAGATGAGTGTTTGCTTTAGTTGGGCTCTTGACCCTTGACTTTTTATATTAGATTTTGTTTCGGCTGTTGTAACTGAATCATAACAGCCAGACAAGCAAAGAGAAAAGATGATCAGGTGTTGGTTATGTTTTCACATAATCATTATTTGACCTGAATCACTGAACTGATTTAGAGCCCAATCTCTGAGTTAGATTTACATTATTGATTACAGCAGCACTGTGATTCTACAGCAGAAGATCAGCTTTATCAATATGATTCAAAGAATTTCAGAAAAGGTGTGCTGAACAGAAAAAGAAAAAAAAAAGTATTTTTTATTTTAGGCACACACAGACATCAAGGATCAGTGTGTGAATCTCAACAGTGGAGGCCATCAAAAAGCATGTTGCAGTGCATTCTGGGAGCCACCAATCAAAATTCACCCATGGCTCTCATCATGCATTGCTTCATGAATAAATTATTAGCTTAATTGTCTTAGTAATTTCCTTTCCATTCTCACTATTTTTATTTTTTTCTGTTTTTATGTGACTTTTTAGTAGCTTGTTTTCTAATGTTCAGAGCTGATCTGTTTATCAGAATATGTTGCTTGTCACCGTCATTGAGATTCACAGGCTGATTCTTGATGTCCGTGTGTGTTACAAAGGGGACTCACAGGCAGGGATCAAATTGCAGCGTTTTATTAGAAGTAAGAGTGGTCGTACAGGCAGGGTCAATCAGGAGCAAACAGGAACAGCAAGGGACAGGCAGAGTCGTAGTCAGGGTACAGGCAGTAGATAGAGGCAGGCAGATAACGCTCACAGGTCGGTATACAAGGCAAAGGTCAGGACAGGCAGTAACGGGTCAATAAACAGGAACCAGGCAGGATTGGTAACAGACAGGCAAACAGGATATAACGCTCGGAATTGTAACAGTGTTAAACAAGACTTCGCCGTGAGGTGGTGTGTGTGAAAGTCCTTTATAGTCCTGGTAATGAGCTGCAGCTGGGTGTGGTGATTAGTGATAGTGATTGGTGGAGTGAGTGCAGGTGATAGGCAGAGAGGATTATGGGTAATGTAGTCCGGGAAGTGACAGGAACAGACGTGATTGTGACAGTGTGTGCCTAAAAGAAAGTTTTTTTTTTTTTTTTTATCAGAACACCTTATGTAAAATCCTTCAGATTATATTGAAAAAGCAGATCTTCTGCTGTAGAATCACAGTGCTGCTGTAATCAATAATGTAAATCTAACTCAGAGATTGGGCTCTAAATCAGTTCAGTGATTCAGGTCAAATAATGATTATGTGAAAACATAACCAACACCTGATCATCTTTTCTCTTTGCTTGTCTGGCTGTTATGACTCAGTTACAACAGCCCAAACCAAATCTAATATAAAAAGTCAAGGGTCAAGAGCCCAACTAAAGCAAACACTCATCTCCACGATGGTCGCTTAAAAATTTTGATTTTTTCCTATGGTGATTCTGCGTGTTCGTCTATATCGGATGTTCAGAAAACGTCAAAAAAAGACGTCATAAACACTTTCATTCTGGCCCCTCAGTGGACGTCTTTTCAACCTGAGCCAAGACCTCAAAAAGATGTCTTCTGGACATAACTTTGCTCAGTGGGAAGTTGTGCCTTTGCCTTCATTTTCTGTTCAGTGTTACTCATGATTATATTAAGGTGTGTTACTCTGTCTGTTTTGTGTATTATCTTGCCTGTTGGGAATTTATTGAACTTCGTATTGGATTTATATTCATCTGAGTCTTCTTGTGTCTGCCTGAACACACACCCATTGTGTGACTATAATAAAATAAAATAAAATATAATAATATTGTTACAATACGTGGTTAGGAAAGTCACAAAGATGAGGAAACATTTAAGGACAGACTTTAATGATGAATGCGTAGAAAGCTAAATATTTGCTCACTTTTTAGCAAGCAAATATTTCAGTGCACTGGAAGGATCCTGTGATCAAGACAGCCCTTAAAATGGCTGACACCCTGATCAGTGCCCTGACTACTGAACTAGGGAGCTGATTGAGGCCCACCCATTATCATGTTCACAGTCACACTAGTTAATATGGTCACCATTGTAATTACTAATGTTGACTGGATCATTTAATTTAGCCAGCCCAACTTGTATCCATTGTCATCAAGCCATCAGTCTTGCCCTCTTAGTTGTCTACATTAATGACTCATTTCTTCCACTGCAGGAAATGACTCCAGCCCAGAAGGAAGTTTCCCATTCAGGAATAAAGTTGGTATTAAGGATTTTGAATCTTAAAATTCTACCGTTTTTGAATTATATTTACTTTCTGTTTTAATCATTTCCAATTGTATCTAGACATTTTAATCTTCAACAAAGATGATGTATATGTATGTTTAGGAGTGTTGTATACATATATAATATACTATAAATGTATAAAATGTAAACTATTTAATGCCTATGTATTTTCAAATTTCAAATGTCATTTTGTGACAAAACTCATGTCTTCATTTTACAGTACACAATGAAAGCAGTTTACAGTAATCTTGTATTTGTTGTGATAATAATAGAACTCTGTAAAATGTACGGTAACTTGCTGGCAGCAGTTAGCAAGTTGCTGTGTTCTATTCCACAGTATGCTTACTGTAAATTTAATCACGGTAACTATTTTGTTACTGTGTTTATTATTGTACAGTAATTTTACTGCAATAATAAACAGTAAAAATAGTTACAGTGATTACATTAATAGTAAGCATACTGTGGAATAGAACACAGCAACTTGCTAACTGCTGCCAGCAAGTTACCGCACATTTCACAGTGTTCTTCTTACAGTGTACTATAATTCGATAAATATACAATTACACAGATACTTTTGTGCAAGCATCAAGAGTTTTCATGCAATTATTATCACTGTGAGATTGACTGATATGACCTAAATAATAGCATTTGAATCCTATATTAATGTTGTTTGATGGAGTCAAGCATGCATGTCATATTTTATTCAGTGAGGGAATTCAACACTCAGTGCTATTAACTATATTTTATTGTGTAAATTGAAGCATGATATAAGGATGAAATCAAATATAGGAAATAAATAAACTATCTTTATGTTTAGTCAATAGGCTTTAATGTCCTTTTGGCAATTTTCCACAAGATCAAGAGTTACCTTCTTGCGAGTGTTCATGTGTTCTGATCATGTGATCTTGACTGCATTGATGTCAACAAGGGAGTGCTTATATCACATTATCAAAATAAATAGAAGGTTTGCTATAACTTTCATCAAATTTGCAATTAACTTGGGAAGAGGAAGGCATTGGAGTGTAATGGAAAAATAAAAAGCCTAAATTCAGCCTTTTGTAATCAGCTTTGTCCTATTTTGAGGGTGTGGCCGTAGTTCCCTTGAGTGGGATGTAGATACAGATAATACGATTGCACCAATGTCTGTTTAATATCTCCTCATTATGAAAATGTCAAGCATTGGTGTCATGGGCTCTAGAGTAAGATTCTCAGCATTGAGATATGGCATCACATTTCCGGGCTTATTCCAAATGTATGTGCATGTGTGTGTACTTGAACAATGGGATTGTTCATATTCATATGTTTGAGTCAAAACATGCCAAGAAAACATGTACCTCAATGTGTTCACCTGTCAAGGTAAAATGAAGCCTGTGGCTGTGCATGCGTAGGGAGGAGGTGTGCTGAGTTTGTGTGTCTACCGCCGCACATCATGACGCACACGGGAGAGTGAGATTTGATTCACAGTTAAGCATAGAGCCACTGGGAAATATCGGCTAAATATCAAAGTGAATAAATAATCAGTGAATATCCTTTACAAGAGGGTTATTGCTAGTTTTGGAGGATTGGGACTGAATGACTTAGTAGCTTCAGCGGAACTGAAATAAATACAATGAGAGCTTTTGCACAGGTTAAAAAGATAATTTATTTGGCAAGAGGGACAGAAAAGGAATGAGGTAGGAATGGAATTAAGAGGATTAATCAAAAAACAATATGGATAAAACCATGTTGCAGAGTTAAAACGGATAGGTAAGATTGAAACACACATAATGCACATTATCAGAATATGTGGTTTAGAAGTAGCATGAGCAACAGTTGCTTACCTACCAATGTGAGAATTGATTCACCACATATGTACATATACCGGGGTTAGACAATGAAACTAACACACATCCAACAGGAGTAACTGTTGACGCAAGAGGAAGCTGTCTGAAAGGGATGTCCTGGTACTGTATTCAAAAAACATAAAACCACAGCAGAATTAAACCTTTGGTCACTCATGCCAATACCAAATGTCAGTTTCAATGGTGCCAACAGTGCGAATCTTGGACTTGGAGATTGTGTAACATCAAAGTCCCTATCAAGGAAAGTCTGTTCACTTGGCAGCCATATTTGCAACGCCTCCAGGCAACTATTTCGGGCATCCAAGACCAAGTCTTGGATGGGGGAATCCTGAAATCTCAAAAACTGCTTGACAACTTACTCACAACTAAATAACACATTTCAAATCAACAACAAAATCTGTCATGAACTGTCCCATAAATGTTGTTTCTTATGATCAAATAGTGTTAAAAAAGCTTATTTTCAGGTTAGACGAGTCAGTGTGCATGTGCAGTCCTAAGCGCAAGTCTCTAATGGCCTCTAATGGCAGCTGCAGTGACACAATGACTTTATAAATCAGTGATTGGCTCTTTTACTTAGAAGGCAGGACATATTCCGCCATATTGCGTGTTGCAGTTTCTCCCATTCATACCTGAGTGAACCGTCTTTCTATATCTATAGTCTTTGGTAACATGTATTGTTCTCTGATGAGTGTCTTTCCCACATCTGTGGGAGTTACGGTGTAGAGAAGCCCCAAAAAGGTTTAAACCCAGACTATTGCGCACACAGAGTGAATCACTGGGTGGATCAATGATGGTTTGGGCTGCAGTATCATGGCATTCCCTAGAGTGCTGGTTCAAACATTACACCCTGAAGTGGGTGCCGTGTATCAGCATGATAATGCACCAATACACACAGCAAGACTTGTGATAGAATGGTTTGATGGACATGAAATTGAAGTTGAACATCTCCCAAGGCCTGCAAAGTCACACTATAAGAAGAACACTGTAAAATTTACAGTAACTTGCTGGCAGCAATTAGCATGTAAGTTGCTGTGTTCTATTCCACAGTATGCTTACTGTAAATTTAATCACGGTAACTATTTTGTTACTGTGTTTATTGTTGTACAGTAATTTTACTGTAATAATAAACACAGTAAAAATAGTTAACTATTAACTATTATGTTACTGTTTTTATTATTAAAGTAATATTACTGTACAATAATAAACAGTAACAAAATAGATACTGTGATTACATTTACAGTAAGCATACTGTGGAATGCAACTTGCTAATTGCTGCCAGCAAGTTACCGTTCATTTCACAGTGTTCTATTATTATCACAGCAAATATAAGATTACTGTAAACTGCTTTCATTGTGTACTGTAAAATGAAGACATGATTTTTGTCACAAAATGACATTTATTTAAAACATTTGAAATTTGAAAATACATAGGCATTAAATAGTTTACATTATATACATTTATAGGCTATACATTTTTATTATTATGTATACAACACTCCTAAACATACAAATCTATCATCTTTGTTGAAGTTGAATTAAAATGTCCAGATACAATTGGAAATTATTAAAACATCCTTAATACTGACTTTATTCCTGAATGGGAAACTTCCTTCTGGGCTGGAGTCATTTCCTGCAGTGGAAGAAATGAGTCATTAATGTAGACAACTAAGAGGGCAAGACTGATGGCTTGATGACAATGGATACAAGTTGGACTGGCTAAATTAAATGATCCAGTCAACATTAATAATTACAATGGTGACAAAGGATCCTTCCAGTGCACTGAAATATTTGCTTGCTAAAAAGTGAGCAAATATTTAGCTTTCTACGCATTCATCATTAAAGTCTGTCCTTAAATGTTTCCTCATCTTTGTGACTTTCCTAACCACGTATTGTAACAATATTATTATATTTTATTTTATTTTATAATAGTCACACAATGGGTGTGTGTTCAGGCAGACACAAGAAGACTCAGATGAATATAAATCCAATACGAAGTTCAATAAATTCCCAACAGGCAAGATAATACACAAAACAGACAGAGTAACACACCTTAATATAATCATGAGTAACACTGAACAGAAAATGAAGGCAAAGGCACAACTTAAGTAGTAAATACAAACAAGACTAATTAATCACAGCTGAAATCATATGAACTAATGACAGTTACTGTAGAAACAAATGAGAAGCGGGAAATTAAACAAAGAAAAACAGGAACTAATGAAATACATTCTAAAATCTGTGCATAACAAAACCAACTAAACATAATTGTGATATATTATATCATAACTATATTATATTCCCCACAATGTAGATAGGCTACTTTGTGTCTGTGGCAGCATTAGAAAAATTGTTGAAGAAATACAAAAAATACTGTAAATGCGTGTACAATGTCATGTACGTATTATGCTTCCACGAGGTGGGAATTCACTTAAAAAGGCTAGCATCTATTCTATGTAGCTGCTGTAGTTTGCCCGGCAAAGAAGCTTAGAAAAACATGATGCTGCTCTAAATATTTTTGAGCCATTTTGTAGGAGCAAGTCAGAAAACATTTCCCTTCACCAGCATCAGATAGTGACTTGGCCACTGTTCTGGAAGATGAATGGCTCAAAATCCCTCTGGCCACTGTGTTTTTGGCCCTTTTTCTGTTGAATAACATAAACAGCTTTATTAAAAAATGCAGTATGTTTTATTTTTTACGGTTTTGTTAAAAAAAAAAAAAACTGAATTGACGTTTTGCCCTATTATCAAACACTTTTGGTTTCAGAAATTCATGCATGACAAATCGTGAATCAGCCAGCAAAACATAGATGATAAATATATGGAGGTGCACCTTTAAAGGTTTCATTCACCCAAAAATAAAAACTCATTTACTCAACCTTATATTATAATAGGACCACAAACAGATGGATGAGGGATGAGAGGATGGGGATTGTAACTGTCAAACCCCAAAACTTTAAAGAGTTAGTTCACCCAAAACTTCTGAAATTTCTGTTATTAATTACTCACTCTCATGTCGTTCCACACCCGTAAGAACTTTGTTCATCTTAATTAAGATATCTTTGATGAAATCTAAGGGTTTTTTTATCACTCATAGAAAGCAACTGTCATTCAAGGTCCAGAAAGGTACAAAGACATTGTTAAAGGTGCCCAAGAATGCTTTTTCACAAGATGTAATATAAGTCTAAGGTGTCTCCTGAATGTGTCTGTGAAGTTTCAGCTCAAAATACCCCATAGATTTTTTTTAATTAATTTTTTTAACTGCCTATTTTGGGGCATCATTAACAATGCACTGATTTACACTCGGCGCCGCCCCTTTAAATCACGTGCTCCCTGCCAAACGAGCTCTCGACTATATTACAGCGCATTTACAAAGTTCACACAGCTAATATAACCTCAATTGGATATTTACAAGATGTTCGTCATGCATACTACATGCATGCTTCGAATTATGTGAGTAAAGTATTTATTTGGATGTTAAAGTTTTATTCTGAGTGAATTTGAGGCTGTGCTCTGTGGCTAATGGCTAATGCTACACTGTTGGAGAGATTTATAAAGAATGAAGTTGTGTTTATGAATTATACAGACTGCAAGTGTTTAAAAATGAAAATAGCGACGGCTCTTGTCTCCGTGAATACAGTAAGAAACGATGGTAACTTTAACCACATTTAACAGTACATTAGCAACATGCTAACGAAACATTTAGAAAGACAATTTACAAATATCACTAAAAATATCATGCTATCATGGATCATGTCAGTTATTATTGCTTCATCTGCCATTTTTCGCTGTTGTTCTTGCTTGCTTACCTAGTCTGATGTTTCAGCTGTGCACAGATCCAGACGTTAATACTGTCATTTTTGGGTGAACTAACCCTTTAAGGTACTACAAGTCTGTAAGTCTTATGAAACCATATATGTGACCCTGGACCACAAAACCAGTCATAAGTCACACTGGTATATTTCTAGCAATAGCCAACAATACATTGTATGGGTCAAAATTATCGATTTTTCTTTTATGCCAAAAATCAAAAGGATATTAAGTAAAGATCATGTTCCATGAAGATATTTCGTACATTTCCTACAGTAAATATATCAAAAATGTATTTTTTGGAGTGGATATGCATTGCTAAGAACTTCATTTGGACAACTTTTAAGGCGATTTTCTCAATATTTAGATTTTTTTTGCACCCTCAGATTCCAGATTTTCAAATACTTGTATCTCGGCCAAATATTGTCCTATCCTAACAAACCATACATCAATGGAAAGCTTACTTATTCAGCTTATTCAGCATACAAATCTCAAAAATTCAAAAAATTGACCCTTACGACTGGTTTTGTATTCAAGGGTCACATATTATTAAAATGGCTTATCTACCATCGCACTTACTGGTCAGTTGAGTTACTTGGGGTCTCTGTGACCCAGGAGCATCATGGGAAAAAATGTGACTCAGATTCAAGCTGACCTAGGTGATTAAAGCATGACTCACACAACAAGTTTATTAGCAATAATCTCTCCTGTCATACATCCACTCATTCCCCCATTCCATATCAACCACCTACACCCTCCCAAATCCATTTCCCCAACGGTTTTTAGTTTGTCCAACAGTTTTAACACACAAAGTTATGCCTGTTGGATCATTATAGCGGGGGCACATGATGTCAAACATGTAGCGTCAGAGTAATTGGCCATCTGGAGAGTAGATGTTGTTCCTGACTCTTGACATACAATACATAAAGAGCCTCTTATGTGGTTATTACAGAACACATGTTTGGATTTTTTATCATCACTCTCTAAAATAGCTCCAACATCCTGCGTCTGGTTGTTTTCTGAACAGCTTAAAATGTTTCTCAAATGCTCTTTATACTGAAAAAATTAGTCAGAAGACCCAAACAACAAACTTTTCCAGTTTTTATAACGTGAATGTTTTGGAACTAATTTACTCTATGCTACAATCTATGGTGAACACAATCATACCCATAAACATCCATTACAAATGTCAACAGTCACTTACTTTAATGCAAAAAATGATGGTATCTTTTTCACTCCTCTGCCCTTGTTTACAGTGAAAAGAGGCCGAGTAATTAACTTTATCAATATGGCAAAATACTGACATTATGTCATTGCCACTTTACAGCAATCTTGGAAAATCAATGGGTAGCGAGCAGCTGCACACAATGTAGCTGCATCTGATAAGCCACTATGTAATTAATGCTTCCGCTGAGTATGGCTGCGGGCATTAGAGAGGGAACTCCAGGCTGAGGGAATAAACACTGATATTTCAGAGTAATAATTAGAGGCCATGTTGTCTTTCAGAAGGGATGAAGAGTTTATCAGGCTCTTCAACGTGCAGAAAACACATGTGATAGACACACAACCAAAGCGACAAACACTTGTCTTTGCATTGACCACTTCAAATGACATACTTCTTGTATTTGTGGGTTTTGGAACAGGCCCATAGGCTATGAAATGGACTGAGAGTAAAGTTCAACATTGCTAAAGGTGCATTTGATTTTTCTCTAAGTAAAGTTCCTAAATGTAATTTAGTGAGGAGCGAGCCTATCTAATCTTCCAATCAACAGCCAGAGTACTATATAAGCAGCTGCTTACCTCTCTTCAGTCTCAGCTGTTCCAGCATCCCACCACCTCCCCAAACTCCACCTTCATCTCACTGTGGGGGGTATATCAGAGCTCGAGTTGAAGCTGCTTCATCGAGTCCCTCCTCAGGACAGCAAGCCAAATTAGCTAACCTAATCCCCTAAAGATTATATGGGCAAACGAACTCGTTAAATCCCTATGGCACAAAAAAAAAAGTCACTGCAGCACTTTCCTAAACATCCACGCTTCACTATGCAATTGGAGAGTTGATTTTGCAGTAAGATGATCTAATACTCAGTGTTATTTTTAAAAAATGGTGTAGATTTAAAGGCTTAGTTCACCAAAAAAATGAAAATAAAGTCATTAATTACTCACCCTCATGTCGTTCCACACCTGTAAGACCTTCATTCATCTTCAGAACACAAATTAAGATATTTTTGATGAAATCCGAGAGGTATATGACTCAATTTAAACGACACTTTCAAGGTCTAGAAAGGTATTAAAGACATTGTTACAACTGTCGACGTGACTACAGTGGTTCAACCTTAATTTTTATGCACAACACAAAACAAAACAAAAACAATGACTTTATTCAACAATCTCTTCTCTTCCTTGTCATTATCCTTACGTAGTTGCCACAGAAAGCACAGTGAAGGCTTACGTGTTTACGTCTGAATGCTGGCTCAATATTGGCCAAAGCTGATCATGCGTGTGATGCTGACGCAGGAGCCGGCCAATAATGAGCTGCCGTTCTGATGTATAATCTGGAAGCGCTGGACGTAAACAACATATGAGAATGACACAGAAGAGAACATATTGTTGAATAAAGTCATTATTTTTGTTTTGTTTTTGTGCACAAAAAGTATTCTTATCACTTCATAAAATTAAGGTTGAACCACTGCAGTCACATCGACTTTTTTTTTTTTTTTTTTTTTTTAACAATGTCTTTAGTACCTTTCTGGACTTTGAATGTGTTGGTTAAATTGCTGTCAATGGACGAGTCTCGGATTTCATCACGATGTTCCGAAAATGAACGAAGGTCTTACGGGTGTGGAACGACATGAGGGTGAGTAATTAATAATAGAATTTTCAGACGTTTTGGGTGAACTAACCCTTTAAGTAGCAAATAAGATTCATTAAAAAAAAACAAATATTTTGAGCTAAAGATCTTGACTTTCAGTTTTGTTCAAGGTAATTAAATCAACAGCTAACTGAAGAATATGTAAAAGTATGGTATTTGGTGTAAACAGCACACCTGCTGTTGGGGCTAAAGGTACAATAATTGACGTGATAATGGCTGACTTTTTCATTTGTTGACATGACATGGTTAGATTCAAATGGTCAATGTAATTTTATTAACCTTATTGATAATCGCCACACTCTATTGTATTTTCTGTAAACTATGGGAGTTTAGCCCCGTTGTACCCTACTTCACAGCAATTTTGGCAAAAAGTAATTCAGGGACCTGTTACCACAACTCAAATAAATGCATGGTTGCAAGTTAAAAAATTGAATTTATTGTTTTAATCAAACATTTTAAGTGCAAACATAATTTTGTCGAGTTCTGTTGGCATAATACATTAAATCAACTTAATGTTGTTTGTATTTTAAACAAATTTCTGCATTCATTTGCTTTTTTTTTTTTAAATTAAGGTATGTATGTTGTTACGGATGCTGGTGCTTTAAAGATGAAACGTTCCCAGAGATGCACAACGATGAGTATTTCTTCACAAAACGAAGGAGAGAGGCAACACAACATCACATATAGCAACATTAAGAAGAGACAAGGAGTGAAAGGAGTGAGTCCATATAAATAGGGAGTGCCGACGAGGGAGTCCAGGTGATGATGGTCTGTGATGATGGGGAGATGACGAGGGAAGTGAGTGCAGGTGTGGAGAACAGGAGGATTGTGGGAAATGGAGTCCGGGGAACAAGGGATCTGTGACATATGTAAATTAGTAACATAATAATATTGTCTTGATAACTTCAAAATTAGGCAGTGGATTTCTAGTTCCCAGCATGCTTTGCACTGGATAAAGAGAATAAATGTTGAAATTAAGTGTTAATTTATTTGTTTTTAGTGAAGGGAAATACCTGTTAGTGTTTAATGCTGTTATGTTTGACATTTAAGAGTTTCTGTAATGTTGAAGTTTTTGTGGTTACCATTGTGCTGAAGAGTAAACACTATTGACGCTATAAGCAATGACTGCACTAATGCCAGTGACAAGCAATATCTTACTTGTATGTTAAATATATGTTAGCATGTGCTATAATAGCTGTTGATTTAAAGGGTGTAACGAAGCTGGACTCGGGCAGGGATCCAAGTGCAAAGCTTTTATTTAAGGTGAGCGTGGTCGTACAGGCAGGGTCAAACGGGAACAAACAGGAACAGCAAAGGACAGGCAGAGAAGTGGTCGGGATACAGGCAATGATCAGGACAGGCAGATATCACTCACAGGTCGGTATACAAAGCACAGGTCAGAGGTAGGCAGCAGAGGTATCGTAAACGGGTAACAGGCAAGATCAACAACAGATATTATAACGCTAAAAATTGCACACAAGGTAAACAAGACTTCGCGTTGAGGTGGTGTGTGTGCGAGTCCTTTATATAGTCCAGATGATGTGCTAAGCTGTATGTGGCGACAGGTGATTGGTGTGGAGTGTGTGCATGTGACTGGCAGAGAGGATTATAGGAAATGGAGTCCAGGAGCTGACGGTGACCATGACATAGGGATAGTTCACCCAAAAATGAAAATTTGATGTTTATCTGCGTACCCCCAGGGCATCCAAGATGTAGGTGACTTTGTTTCTTCAGTAGAACGCAAATTATGATTTTTAACTCCAAATGTTGCAGTCTGTCAGTCGTATAATACATGTCAATGGGTTAAACGAGTTAAAAAAAAACATGCACAGACAAATCCAAATTAAACCCTGCGGCTCGTGACGACACATTGATGTCCTAAGACACGAAACGATCAGTTTGTGCGAGAAACTGAACAGTATTTATATAACATCCAGTAAGTGAGGTCAGAAAACGCATTCTGATGACGGAAGTGATCTCTCGCGCTTTGCTTCAATGAGTGCGAGACATCACTTCCGGCATCAGAACGCGTTTTCAGACCTCACACACCGGATGTACAGGGCAGTTGGACATAGTTGTGTATAAAAACGATATAAATACTGTTCGGTTTCTCGCACAAACCGATCGTTTTGTGTCTTAGGACATCAATGTGTCATTCATTACGTGTTCAGCTCATTTTATCAAAAATCTTTTATCAAAATTTCAGCCATACTGCAGTGCTTGTTGTTCCCTGTATTATTATTAAGGCATAACAAATCATCCTGTGGCCACACACACACACTAATTACACTAGTGCCCATTTTTTGCTGTCTGCAATTTTGATCTGATTTTAGTCCCTACTAATTGCTTTTTATCTTCCTCATTGATTTTCTGTTTACAACTCGCCACAATCTGTAGTTTTCATTTTCAACAGACATGAAAATTAAGTTGTTTGTACATGTTAGTTTTTTCTTATAATAATGCAGTAGAGGAGTAAAAGTAACAAATTGGGAAAGATTACCCAGTCATTAAAGTTATTATACAGCCAGTACAGGCGGTTATGAACCTCTCAGTGTTTCTTTCAACATTTCATCAGTTACGCTGAGCCCAGGGGCCTTCTTTGAAATTGCATAACTTACTCAATGTGACAAGTGTCAGCATGCTAGCCATTAAAAAGAATGTTGTCACTTATTTCCCAAGTGGCTACTTCACATCTTTCACCATGAGGTTTTTGTAGTAAAACCCCAACATATGTTTTCTTTATGCTTAAAGTGTTCTCAGTTTAGTCTGACATGTAAAAAAATACATTCTTAAACTGCTGTCTGTGTTTGTTTTTTTTTTTAGAAAAACTGAATAAAAGTCAAGGGGGAAAAATGGTTTGGTGACGGGGTGTTGGGTACCCAAGGTTTATCGATGCACAAGGGCAATGAAGGCTATCCCATCTGGTCCGAGCCAACAGAAGGCCTACTGTCACACAGTTCCTCAACAAACCGTCCATACTGGCATGATGAATACGATCCTCAACTGGATGGAACTGAAATAAATACTTTGAATGTTGTGATCCTATCAGACTTATGAGAGCAACCTGAATCTTAACAAAGCACTGTTCGCTAGAGGAGAACTGGCCCACTGACTAAGCCTGGTTTCTCCCAAGGTCTCCATTTTAACACCTGTTTGCCACCTGATGTCACCTGTTAGAGTTTGGGTTCCTTGCTGCTGTCGCCTTTGGCTTGCTTAGTTGGGGACACTTGACATTTGGCTTGACATTTGATATTCAACAGTATTTTTGACATTTATTCAACAGTGCTTTGATCTGCCTGCATTGACACTATTCTTTAAGAGCTGCTGTGCAGCCAAATTATATACCAGCTATCACTGTAAAGCTGCTTTGACACAATCTGCATTGTAAAAAGCGCTATATAAATAAAGGTGACTTGACTTGACTTGACAAGTCAAAAAAAATTGAATGATAGTTATGGGAGGAATGTGTCACAACACACAGTGCATCACACTCTACTGTGTATAGGGTATTTTGTGTATATGAGCCCATTCATTCATGAAAAATAGCAATATTTACACATAACCTAAAAGGTGTGCATCATACAAGGCACCTAGAGGAACATGTTACAGTTGGTTTTGTTCCAAACAAAGCCATTTTAAAGTACAAACAACTGTTGTGTTTTCATCCGAGCAACACACTCAAGTACATTTTCATTCCTGAATGAACCAATGTGTTTGAAAGAATCAGTTGAATGAATCAATCAATGACTCAGTACTTGTCACGTACTGGTGTAACGATTTTCTAGCAGAAACAGTCAATTAAATTAACATTATGTGTGTGTGCGTTTTTGTGATTTATGAGACCCAAATTTGTATAATGACATGGGTATTACACTGGTATTATGACGCAAACATGAAATATGAGGACATTTCATGAGTCCTAGGGGGGATAGAATGTAAAGTTTGAACAGTATAAAAACCATTATGTCTATGGAGAAGTAAACCACATATTCAAGTGTGGGTGTGTTTGTGTGCGTTTTTGTGACATATCAGGACACAAATTTGTATAATGACATGGGTATGACATAGGTATTACAAGGAGAGGGTGACTTATGAGGACATTACCCCATGTCCCCATTTTTCAAAAGGCTTATCAATCATACAGAATGAGTTTTTTTGAAAAAGTACAAATGTGCACAGTTTCCTGTGATGGGTAGGTTTATGGGTAGGGGGATAGAAAATACGGTTTGTACAGTATAAAAACCATTAGGCCTATGCAATGTCCCCACAATTCACAAAAACAAAGTGCAAAAACTTTATCCAGTGTCAATATTTTGCTGCCTCTGTTATCAACAGTACAAATGTCCGCATGCATGCATGCACATTCCAATGTGAAAAGCCATTTGGGAAGATTATGTCATACACTGTTAAAAAAAAAAAACTGTCAAATTTACGGTAAAATACCAGCAGCTGTGGTTGCCAGGAATATACCGTGAAAAAAATGTGGAATCTGTAAAAGACAATACGGTATACTGGTTTTGTAACCCTAAATTTTACAGTAGACAACTTATTATTTTTTTTAACAAAATCATGGTAGAAAAAAACTAATATATTTGTCAATTATACAGTAATTTTATGTAAAAAAAATGCAACTTTCCATAGCTTTTTACGGATATTTGCAGTAAAAAAAAAGTTATAAAATAATAATATATACAGTAATTTGTTGTTAATTTAACAGTAATAAGATAGACCCTATTATGGTAAATAACTGTAAAAATAACAGAAATATGTTAAAACTTTGACAGTAAAAAACACAGTGAAATTGTATAACAAATTTTATTTTGTTATTTTCATTTTATTTTGACCAGATACATTTTATGGTAAATTCCTGGCAACCACAGCTGCCGGTATTTTACCGCTAAAAATACAGTACAATATAAGGAACACTGTAAAACAAATCCCAGTAAAATTTACGGTAAAAAAATGGCAGCTGTGGTTGCCAGAACTTTACCGTAAAAAAATACAGTAGCAACGTAAAAAAAAAAAAATGTTAAATTTACGATAAAATAACGTATTTCATTAACTGATATAATGTTAATTTACCAAACTAATGAAGTACTAATATCTGTTTTGTACCTTTATAATACACTGACAGTCACCAAACACAGTTGTGATGAGAGTCACATGATGAATCAAAATTCATCATTCATCAAGTTGAGGAGGACAATACTAATATATAGAAGGTGCACACAGTGTCATTCACAAACACACTAAACACCATCAAGGTAACATGCATGAAATTTTAAAAATGCAATAAACATTAATTTAACAACATTAGATGTAACATAAAACCCTAATGTACATAACTGATTAGAAAAAAAAATAGAAAAACTAAGAAGAAACAGTTATTTCAACGAAAATATATCAAATGTAAGTGTGTCATGCAGGGAATTGTGGGAATGTCAATTTACGGATTTTCACTGTAAATTTTACAATGAACTGTTATTTTTCACTTCCAAAAACTGTGAATTTAACAGTATTTTACCATAAAATTACATTAAATGTACCGTTAGATCTATTACAGTTATTCACCGTATATAGTACAGAAACTTTCTGTAAACCAATTGACAGTTTTTCACTGCAGCATTTTTACAGTCTTTTACTGTTAAAATCATGGTACTGTTTTTTACAGTGTATGGTCTGACTTATATATGAATGTTAATTTTACTGTTTTTTATTTATTTTATTCACAATATCTTAGCTACCAAAAGCAAGTCGAGGTATAGGCTATAGGTCACTGAAGTGACAAATTAGCAATATGTTTACTTGCCCAAGGGCAGGTGATGCTACGTATTGATTGCAGTAAAGAGTGTTTGAGCTTGACATTAACATGGTGTTTGTGCGAACATGATTTTTTTATATCCAGCTGACATTCACGTAAACAGACAAAGGGAGAGCAGTAATAAGCTGCAAAAATATCTGCCATTTTAAAAGACAGTTATTTCATAGTTTGAGAGTTTATAAGCATGTATGACTCTGAAGTTACCCACAGTCTTACTGTATGTGCTTATGGTAAAATAACATTAGTCCTGGTATATTCACTAATCACTCAACAACCATTTTCTGTCTCTTAACCTGTGGAGAATGAAGAATAATACAAAGCAAACAAGTGCCATAGTGAAAAAGACTTCAAATGTGAAATCTGTTAGATGTTCATTGTTTTAGGACATATGAAAACAAGAATGATTTTGGTTGATCATGAACAACAATCTTATTTAGTATAATTATAAAAGCGTACTATAACAATAAAAGCACCTACATTGTGAGTGTCACTTTAAAATCGTATCTTCACAATCAGTTTTCTTGAGTAAGAAATGAACAGTGTCAGTATTAAATATTTAATACAATTGTATTACTTTAAAAGCTATAGCCTATTTTGTCCAGAAGGAAAAGGTTTCAGTTAATAAGTATTAACAATATATATTCATAGTTCATACATGACTAAACAAGAAGAATGCTGTATAACACCTATGCAAACAACAAAATATACAATATGGGAACATCTGCATTTGCCTGTATGTTGTCATCTGATCATCAACAAGCTGCTATAGGACTTGAGGGAGCACCCTAAAATTAGAAGATTCAGGCTGTACAACAACAACGAGCCTTCTTTTCATCAATTGTGCTTGTAACATTTGCTCATTTATTCATAAGAAGAGATGGTCAGCTTTATAATACAAGCCTTTTCAATGGTTATAACATTATCTAATGGTTAAATGACTCTTCATTTTCCTACGCAAATAACCTTCATATTATAATCAACTATTGTATCCATCTGGATAATAAGATAAATGTTTTCATGGTCTGTGACAAAACAGCTAAAAACCGTTATTAACTTATGATTTATCTACAAATGGGTACATGTACAAAGCGTGAAAATAAGCTAGCCTAAGTAAAATGAAAATGGATGGAAGACATTACAGTTAATATGGTTAAAAGAGGATGCTGCATAAACACCTGTGTAAACGCTATGTAAATATAAAGTAGTATATGGAATACAATTTTACATAATTCAAAGTGGCTTGATTTATTGTAAAAACACCAAGATTGTATGTGATTGAATTGCAACAGTAGCTGCTAAATGGCGCCTTTTAGTGGTTGAAGATATGTACAGCTAGAGTTCGCAAACCAGAGGAAACCAAAGGAATCATCATAGTCACTGGAAATCAGCACATTGTTTATTGCTCGACTGGCTAAACGATACCTAAAGTTGTACTTAAAGTAGTCTTTTTGTCATGCAAGAAGTGTTCATAACGTTGTAAGGATGGGAATTCAGCTAGCTCGTACGTATACTGATTGAGATAGAAGATACTGATTAAAAAATATTTTTTAATTTCTTGTCCTTTCTGAAACCAATAATAGCTTCTTGGATCGAATGGATATATCAACCAGTTTGTACATAAACACATTGTGAACAATTACTATGTGACATTACGAGATATTCCAGATCATGCAATACCAAATATGACCACAAGAGTGCAATAAAACATCATTCAATACTGCTTTATTGGTAGTTGCTTAGAGACACAAGCTGGTGTTTAGAGTCTACTTAAACAGAATTTACTTAGGTTTATAAGGAATAAATTAATCCAAAAGGATGCTTGTGTCATTAAATGTATTTTCAAACCCATATTCTATATTTTTCAGTGTAACGCAAATATTTTTGAAGATTCATTATGGAGATCTTGCCATAGGCCTACAGTCATAGGCTCCAAAAAAGTACAAAAACTCCAGAACATAAACTTTTTTTGCATGGGGAAAAATAACAGCATACAGGTTTGGGATGTCATGAGGGTGAGTAAATGATGAGAATTTTTATTTTTGGATGAAATGTTCCTTTAAGATCTCCAATGGAAATGATCAGCTTTTCCCAGTTTGTAAATTTGTCTTTCTAAATAAGTTAAGAGAATCTGCTTAAGTAATTTTTGCAATAAATAAAAAAAATAAACAAACAAATGCATTCCAGGAAGGTGTGGAAGTCTAGATCTTGAATGTGGGCATAGGGAGGGATTGGACTTTCCTTAAAGGGTTAGTTCACCCAAAAATGAAAATTATCATTTATTACTCACCCTCATGTCATTCCACACCCATAAGACCTTCATTCATCTTCGAAACACAAATTAAGATATTTTAGTTCAAATCCGATGTCTCAGCGAGGCCTGCATAGGGAGACATTTCCTCTCTCAAGATCCATAAAGGTACTAAAATCATATTTAAATCTGTTCATGTGAGTACAGTGGTTCAATATTAATATTAGACAGTGACGAGACTATTTTTGGTGCGGCAAAAAAACTAACGACTTATATAGTGATGGCCGATTTCAAAACACTGCTTCCTTGAAGCATTCAGAGCATTAAGAATCTTTTGTGTCGAATCAGCGGTTCGGAGCGCCAAAGTCACGTGATTTCAGCAGTTTGGCGGTGTGACACGCGATCCGAATCATGATTCGACACAAAAGATTCATAACGCTCCGAATCTTCCTGAAGCAGTGTTTTGAAATCGGCCATCACTATATAGTCGTTATTTTGTTTTTTTGGCGCACCAAAAATGTTCTAGTCGCTTTATAATATTAATATTGAACCACTGTACTCACATGAACT
Organism: Chanodichthys erythropterus; assembly: GCF_024489055.1. Lineage (NCBI taxonomy): Eukaryota > Metazoa > Chordata > Actinopteri > Cypriniformes > Xenocyprididae > Chanodichthys > Chanodichthys erythropterus. The sequence goes on along the minus strand of NC_090224.1, from coordinate 2,969,564 downwards.
GATTTAAATATGTTTTTAGTACCTTTATGGATCTTGAGAGAGGAAATGTCATTGCTGGCTATGGAGGCCTCACGAACCCATCGGATTTCAACTAAACTATCTTAATTTGTGTTCTGAAGATGAAAGAAGGTCTTACGGGTGTGGAACGGCATGAAGGTGAGTAGTAATAAATGACATTATTTTCATTTTTGAGTGAAATAAAAGCTATCCACAGGGCTCCGGGGGTTAATAAAGGCCTTCTGAAGCGAAACAATGTGTTTGTGTAAAATATATATTCAAAAAAAAAAAAAAAAAAAAAAATATATATATATATATATATATATATAAATATATATATATATATATATATATAAAACATTAAAAACTAAAATAACTAGCTTCTGGCAGACGGCCGTAGACCTCTAATTCATGACTGGTGTTTTGTTCTCCCCTCTGCCTTTCTGTGTTCGTCAATACGTCATGCATCAGGCCAGAGTTATCGCCATATTATCGATGCATACGGCTGTCTGTCGGAAGCTAGTTATTTTAGATTTTAAAGTTTTAAATATGGATATTTTTCTTACACAAACGCATTGCTTCACTTCAGAAAGCCTTTATTAACCCCCCAGAGCAATGTTGATACCTTTCATGATGGATGGATGTTCTTTTTTGGGCTTCAAAATCTCATCCTCTATTCACTGCCATTGTAAAGCTTGGAAGAGCCTGGGCAGCGTTTCCCAAAAGCATCGTAATCTTAAGTTGATCATAGCTCCATTGAAACCAATGGAGCTACGATCAACTTAGGCTTACGATGCTTTTGGGAAACGCTACCCTGGACATTATTTAATATATCTCCTTCATCTGAAAGAAGAAAGTCATATACACCTAGGATGGCTTGAGGGTGAGTAAATCATGGGGTAATTTTCATTTTTGGGTGAACTCCAATCCCTCCCTATGCCCACATTCAAGATCTAGACTTCCACACCTTCCTGGAATGCATTTGTTTGTTTATTTATGTATTTACCCTTTAATGGAAAGATGCAGTGTGTGCTAGAAAGTTGCTTGAAAGGCCATAACTACAAAACGTCCCTCTACGGTTACAAGGTTTATTTATCCAGGAGTTAAAGGGATAGTTCACCCAAAAATGAAAATTTGATGTTTATCTGCTTACCCCCAGTGCATCCAAAATGTAGGTGACTTTTTTTCTTCAGTCGAACGCAAATTATGATTTTTAACTGCAACCGCTGCCGTCTGTCAGTCAAATAATAGCAGTAGATGGGAACTTCTTCTATAACAGTAAATAAAACTTGCTTAGACAAATCAAAATTAAAACCTGCGGCTCGTGACGACACATTAATGTCCTAAGACACAAAACGATCGGTTTGTGCGAGAAACCGAACATTATTTATATCATTTTTACCTCTAATACACCACTATGTCCAACTTCGTTCAGCTTCCTGTTAGTGAGGTCAAAAAACGTGTTCTGAAGACGGAAGTGATGTCTCGCCCATATACTTCAATGAGCGCGAGACATCACTTCCGTTGTCAGAGCGCGATCTGACCTCACTAGCCGGAAGCTGAACGAAGTTGGACATAGTGGTGTATTAGAGGTAAAAAATGATATAAATACTGTTCGGTTTCTCACACAAACCGATTGTTTCGTGTCTTAGGACATCAATGTGTCGTCACGAGCCGCAGGGTTTAATTTGGATTTGTCTATGGAAGTTTTTTCGACTCTTATTGTTCAATTTCCCAATCACTGCTATTATTTGACTGACAGACGGCAGCGGTTGCAGTTAAAAATCATAATTTGTGTTCGACTGAAGAAAAAAAGTCATCTACATCTTGGATGCCCTGGGGGTAAGCAGATAAACATCAAATTTTCATTTTTGGGTGAACTATCCCTTTAAGTGTAAAAGCATTTATTCTTCTCATTCTTCTTCTAATCCAGCCTTCTTCCCTATTTTGGTATGTTGTGTTATCTATACATATTTATACCAATTAAATCTGTCAATTAAGTATCTGTGCCTGAGATTTAAATGAAAATAACCATCTGCTGGGTGTAAACAAATCTTGCCGTACTCATCGTTGAATGCCGCGCATCAGAGGGCTGGACAAGGGAAATGAATGAATTCTCCAGGGTGGGATGTCCAGCGAGGGGGTGTGGGGCACAGCTGTAGGGAGACAGTAAGTGTGCTTCCCCACCAGCCCATGGCAATCCCTCCAGATGGCCCCATCTTCATGAGTCTCAGGGGTTTACTAGCAAACTGGTTTCCTAATATGTAAAGAGGGGGGAGAATTGAGGAAAGAACCTGAAGAGATACTGCTGAAAGTCAGTGTCAGATGTAACAAAATAGTATGTAGTACACTCTAAAATTGGGTCAGATATGAACAAACCCAACCGTTGGGTTAAATTTTTAAATAAAATGTTTAGCCCATGGTTGGGTTTCTCCATATTTGACCCATATTTGGGTTGAAAAAAACTTGTTAATCTTTGTTCATGTTAATTTCAACATTTACTAATACATTATTAAAATCAAGTGTTGTATTTGTTAACATTAGTTAATGCACTGTGAACTAACATGAACAAACTATGAACTGCTATTTTTATTAACTAATGTCAACAAAGATGAACAAATACAGTAACAAATGTGTTGCTTGTGGTTAGTTCATGTTAGTTAATACATTAATGTTAACAAATTAACTTTATTGTAAAGTGTTACTGATTTTTTAATGTTTTTCACACCCAATAAGCAGTGTTGGGTGTAATGCATTAGATTCATTACTATAATTTAATCACTTTTTGTTCTTGAAAAAATAAAGTAAGGGATTACTCTTAATTTTTCTGTAATTTAATTACAGTTACTTCTGATGTAATTACATTGAATACTGTATAGATTATAGAACAATTCTATACATAAAACAATCATGGATTTAACGTCAAAAGTGAACATCTAATGTTAAAATCTATGTTTTTAAATGTAACCCTCTCCCTTAACACACTTTGGTCAGTTCAAGAATAATTTATGCAATTTTATATTATTTATTTGAAAAGAATTAAAAGAGCAGGGTTGTGTCTATCTTTGTATTGTTCGAAGTTGATATGGGATTTAGAAAGTAATTAGTAATAAGTAATGGATTACTTTTTAGAGAGAGTAATTAGTACAATAATCCAATTATACCATTGAAGATGTAATTAGTAGCTAGTAATTAATTACTTTTTTAGAGTAACTTACCCAACACTGCTATAATCTCTGCTCACCAAGGCTGCGTTTAATTGAAAAAGAAAAAAGAAAAAGAAAAAAAATCAGTAATATTGTGAAACATTATTACAATTTAAAGGAGACCTACAGTATAATGCCCCTTTTACAAGATGTAATATAAGTCTCTGGTGTCCCCAGAATGTGTGTGTGAAGTTTCAGCTCAAAATACCCCACAGATCATTTATTATAGCTTGTCAAATTTGCCCCTATTTGGGTGTGAGCAAAAATGCACTTTTTTTTTGTGTGTCCCTTTAAATGCAAATGAGCTGCTGCTCCCGCTGCTTTCAAGAACAGCTCGCGCTTCAGTTGCTCAACAACAAAGCTGGAGAATCTCACACAGCCAAAATTTGTTCAAACCGGAGTCGGACACTGATGGAGATACTCAGAAAGAAGTTACAACTTAAAGAATGCATCTGGATGTAGTTTCTGTGGAGTTAATTCAACTCATTAACTAGTATGTGCCGCCATGTTTTTGTGCAATCAAATCCAGTTGAATTGACCCTCGTTTGTGAAGCAGTCCGGCGTAAAATGACAGCATGGCAACAACACTCTACTACAACTCTTCCTCTTCTCAAAGGAAGTCAGGGTTGCCAGGTTTTCACAACAAAACTACTCAAAACATTCTGGGGGGTAAAATCCGTGTTTTGGCGGGGTTCCTGGTAAAATTTGCATTCCAGGGGATAAATATCATGATATTTGGGGTCGCTTCAACCCGCGGACATGAAAAGCCACCTGCGGCAACAGCATAAAGGTAGCCCGACATGGACTTTCCCCTTTTGTTGTGTGTTCCAGGGGGCAGGGTTTATGTAAATTTAAGAAGCTCGTTGTAGTCCCTACCAGCCGTTTAGTCCTTAAACAGAGAATTCTTTAAAAGAAAATATCTCCCTTTGCATTGAACTTTGAGCAGAATTCTAAGCAGATGTTGTTTATGCTCTAACAGCAACATTACACACTAACTAAATCATAATCAACCACTCCTTTAAAATAACATTTTCTATTTTTGTTTCATAACGTTAAGGAGATTATGCTGCTTTAAAATACTCTCTCCATAGGGCAGCTCACTTTTGAGCAGCAGTGCTTAAAGTGCATATTTGAGCATTCCAGGTCATGGACTGCCTGGAAACATCAACTTCCCAGGAATGACCAGGCGGGGCAATCAGCAGCTGGTGAACAGAGCAGTGCCTTTGTTGTGTGTCTCGTAGAGATTCACATTAACCCATCAGCAATCAGCCACACCTCAATCATGGAAAGGGCCCTGGGCTGAAAACCATTAAACGGTCTGCTGAGTTGTAATCGTACAATCATGTTGCGAATCCCCCCTGCCCTCCTTATAGACAGCTATTGATAAAAGCATGCAGGGCAGTGTGTTAAATCCTGCAGAAACTCTTTGTTAGTGCCATTTAGGTTTACATCACGGTTAAATCAAACAAATATAACACAGAAGTGGAATCTTAATTCTCATTCTCACTAATTCATCTTTAATTTTAGTTCTTTAATTTTTTTTTCTGTCATAATATGACAGAAGTGGATAATGAATTTAAAATAAATAAAAAAAAATTCACTGTAAAAATGTACTTAAAAATATTAATATAATTTAATTAACAAATTAAAATTAGCACATTTTTTTGCTAAAATTATTTTTTACAGCTTAGTATAGTTTGATAAATGTGAAGGGATCAGAAATAGGGGAGAGAGTTGTTTAAGACATGTGAGAAATGAGTCCACTATCCTCAGCTCAGCTTGAGAACTGACAGGATGCAGATCACCTATCCAAACACACACACACACACACACACACGAGGGTGCGTGAGTGATAACTCAGTCCAGCAGAGGTGGAAAGGTCTCTCTCCGTCTCCCACAACCCCTCTTATCAGTGACCTCTCACACAAACTATTGCACAAGGCTAAAATGTTCCCAAACTCTAAGTGCATGGTGCAGGGAGAAATACAACACATGGAACGGTATGTTAAGTATGTGTCCAACACTCTTTCCAGATTATGAGGTGTGGCTGAAACACATGAAGTGCCACGTTCGGTGAGACTGTGTTGTCCAGTTTGGACTTGTGGACATTGGCAAAACAAATAGGAATCCAGAAGGGAAAACCGTAAATCTGATTACCAGCAGGTCTTTGCTAAAGCCACAACAACAGCATGTTTGCAAAGACAAAGGGCATTTTAAGAGAATGGGTGTTTTTAATCACATGATTCACATTAATTACTACTGTACTACCAGGAACCACCAAATGCCCTCGCAAAAGACCCCTTTTGTAGAAAAATGTGTGTTAGGACAGCATGTTGCTTCCAAACTAAAATATTAGACCCTACATTGGATTTTGGCCGTTCATTTACTGCATTTTGTGAAAACAGTGACGCATGTGCATGCATATTAGGGTATAATAGGGCTAAAGATGCCCCGGGGTAAAAGGCGCCTTTGATTTGATTTTCCACTAAACCTCTAGATTGCTAAAACATCCACTTTTCAAGTTGAACGTGGAAATTTGGCTGATTGCGGGAAGGAGCACAAGGTTAATTCTGTGCTAATTTGATCCAATATTTTACGTTTTTTTAAAATGTTGTAGATTTAAGTAATGAGAATCGCTAAAATGATTGAATATATTTTGAGACAAAGGTCTTCTTATGTAAAAGTATGGTATTTGGGGTAAAAAGCACACCTGCTGTTGGGGTTAAAGGTACAATAATTAATATGATAATAAATAACTGTTGACATGACGGTTATATTCAGATGGTAAATATCTTATATTAAGTAAGATGTCCACCTTAGAGATAATCACCATATTTATAATGAAACCTTCATATTTAAAAATGTGATATTAATCAATGTAGCACCTCTGTTCAATCTTTCTGATTTTAGTAAATCTTTGTAAAAGTGCCTTATAAAATATTAATTCAAATAAATACTTTAAAATAATTTGAGCTTCAGCCTGGTTTAATAGCATAAAAATGTCTTTAGTCAAATTAAGCTCTAAAATAAATAGTTTATCCCTTTAAATGCAATGGATTTTGAAAGATATCAACAAAAAAACAGGCAAAAAACTTTAAAAGCGATTTTCTCAGGTTTTCAATTGGAAAAAGAGGGCAGGCAACCATAATTCAAATTGGTATATCTTTAAAGCTTATTGTCTCATCTTTCCATTGATACCAAAATCTCAATTTTGAAATTTGGGTCACTGTGACTCATTTTGCTGGATCAGGTCACATATCATTTCACATAATAAAATATAATTTAGCCTATTGTTACTACTGTATATATGTATTAAATTATTATGGGATCTCCTTCAATGTTTTCAGAATCTTTACTTTCTAAAAATGAATTTGTTTCTGTATTTTTAAAATATATATTCATATTAACATATTTTAATGATAGTAAACAAAAATGAATTCTTTTATTTACCAAATAAACAGAAAATAGTACAAACTTTGCTAAAGAGATTGTTTTGAACAAGTATTAACTTAGACATTTTAAAAACATTATTTTAGTTAAAGTATGTTTCAATACTGTGTGCCTTTTGCCCCATGCTGGTAAGCGTTTTACCCAGTTTGTGGGGTAAAAGGCCCCCCTCGCCACCTCATACATTTATAAGATTGTTAAAAAAAAAAAAATAAACAAACCACTTTTATGATTTATTTTCACACAAAATCTGTTGCTCCATAAATGTTCAAAACAAAATAATTTTCTGAAATCACACACTATGGGAGAAGTGAAAAGCACATTTTTTAAGGTGCGCCTTTAGTCCTGTTGTACCCTATGCGTCTGAATGGAATAACAAGGGGTGGGATCAGATGCCACAATGACAGCCCAGCACATGGTAAACTGTCAAACCGAACCCATTTGCTCCAAACAAACATAAACACACGACGGAGACAAGGAAAGACAGACAGATCAACCCGGGGACATGACAGAATATAATTCCAAAGCAGCTTTATAGAAAATACTGCAATACAGTAGTGAGCAAGATAAAGATGACAGTGATGAAAAGCTCCATAGAAAGGTAAAGGCAAATAAAAATATTTTAAATATATTGCATCATAAAAAATAAATCTTTCAAATCTTAACAGTAATAAAATTTGAGAACCCCAATTGTAGATGGATAATTGATCATTTACAATATCTCTGCAAGATTTACATGTAATGTAACTTCATGTAATGAGGATGAAATCCACTAAAGGTGCAAGTGTTGGGAATCTCCAACTGATGAGTTTATCATTTGTATTGGGCATTATAAGCCAAATTCAAAGATAAGTTCTCTTTTCTGTCAATTCCAAATATCAAAGAGCTTTTCCTGGATAAATCAATTAATGAACTTTTAAAAAAAAGAAAAAAGAAAGAAAGAAAAAAGAAAAGAAAAAGAAAAGTGTTGTTTTGTAATTATTTAATGTTTTACAACATCACTACGCTTCAAGCTTACCATGATTTTTGAAGTAGGTGAGATGGGTTATATGAAATCACAAAGAAATAGTTAAAACTAGGGGCAAAAAACTCAATTGTCAAAAATTTTTCCGTTATGTTGTCCATTTTGGGTGTGGCCGTATTTGACTCATGCTGCTGCCCCAGAGGCCCTGTGACATAATGAAGAGCCGCTCTTTAATTATCACATTTTAACAAGGACACAGTGGCAACTGTAGTGTGGAGAAAACCATGAAAAATAAAGTCTATCCCTCATTTACTCATGAGGGATAGACTTCCTCAAACGAATCATTCATGACTCAAGTGCAAAAACATATATTAAATATAAGTAAATAGGTAAAGTTTCATTTCACTTTGGGATTAAAGGGTGAGTTACCAAAAAATGAAAATTCTGTCATTAATTACCCATGTTCCAAACCCGTAAGCTCTTCGGAAACACAAATTAAGATATTTTTGATGAAATCCAAGAGCTTTCTGATTCCCCATTGACTGCAATGTTATTACCACTTTCAAGGTCCAGAAAGGTAGTAAAGACATCGCTAAAATAGTCCATGTGACTACAGTGGTTCAACCTTAATGTTATGAAGCGACGAGAAAACTTTTTTTTTTCGCAAAAAACATAATTTACAAAATAATATAATCCAAAGCGTGTTCACGCAACAGTGTCAGCTCTCGCATGAACACAAACTGCATGTGTTGAGGTGCTCTCGTGCATTGATGTACAAGTCTCAACACGCATGTTTATTTTGTTGCAGATATATATTTTCGTAAATAAAGTGGTAAATTATGTTATTTTGCACAAATAAAGCACTTGTTGTTTCATAAAATTGAGGTTAACATCTGGATGTGCACAGCCGAATCATCAGATTAGGTAAGCAAGCAAGGACAATAGCGAAAAATGGCAGATAGAGCAATAATAACTGACATGATCCATGATATCATGATATTTTTAGTGATATTTGTAAATTGTCTTTCTAAATGTTTCGTTAGCATGCTGCTAATGTACTGTTAAATGTGGTTAAAGTTACCATCGTTTCTTACTGTATTCACAGAGACAAGAGAGCCGTCGCTATTTTCATTTTTAAACATTTGCAATCTGTATAATTCATAAACAACTTCATTCTTTATAAATCTCTCCAACAGTGTAGCATTAGCCGTTAGCCACGGATCACAGCCTCAAACTCATTCAGAATCAAATGTAAACATCCAAATAAATACTATACTCACATAATCCGATGTATGCATGCAGCATGCATGACGAACACTTTGTAAAGATCCATTTGAGGGTTATATTAGCTGTGTAAACTTTGTTTATGCAATGATAGAGTCGAGAGCTCTGGGGTGGCAGAGAGCGCGAGCAATTAAAGGGCCAGTAGCCCTGAATCGGCGCATTTCTAATTATGCCCCAAAATAGGCAGTTAAAAAAATTATTTAAAAAAAATCTATGGGGTATTTTGAGCTGAAACTTCACAGACATATTCAGGGGACACCTTAGACTTATATTACATCTTGTAAAAAAACGTTCGATGGCACCTTTAAACCACTGGAATACTTTTATGATGTCTTTCCTACCTTTCTGGAAGTGGTACAGTAGACTTGGGTAAAGTTGGTTTTATATTCGCACATTCGGACATCCGTATTCAATAGCCTTGTTAATCACACTACATTGGACATTCAGTGGACATTCACAAGAAAATATGCCATTAAAACAATACTTGCCTATTTTGATCGACTGTGAAAAATGTTGTAAGTTGACAATCGTTGGTTGTCAATATCATGTCGCTGCTTAAAATTTGTAAACATTAATTTATTGCACATTTATTGGAAAGTCTGAATTTATCAGAAGTCCGAATTTGCGAATATAAAACCAACTTTACCCAAGTGTACAGTAGTTGCATTGGATCTCAGTGGAGGGACAGAAATGTTTCAGATTTCATTCAAAATATCTTAATTTGTGTTCCAAAGATGAACAAAGGTCTTACGGGTGTGGAACGACACGAGGGTGAGTACTTAATGACAGAATTTTAATTTTTCGGTGAACTAACCCTCTAATAGTTACTTGTCATTTGGTAAGCACAATTTCAACAGCATTCCTGATGCTAGTAGTTATGTGCAGTAATCTTGTCTTTTTCTTGCTGACATTATTTTAGATTCAGAATCTGCTGTGCGTAAACACCTGTCCACAGTGCTGTGAAATGATGGCTTTGGTTCTGTAGTGAGATCCTGCACTTTGATCTCTCAGACAGGTGTTCTGCTGCACAGATGTGTCTGCTAAAATAGTTTTACTGACTGAAGCAAGCCTGGTTTCACATAAACATGCCTCAGTTTTTCGAGACAAATTGTATTTATTCAAGGATAATTATCCAAAAATGAAAGTTCTGTCATCATTTACTCACTGTCATGTTGTTCCAAACTTGTATGAGTTTCTTTATTCTGTTGAATGGAAGTCAATGGCTATCGTTAACCATCTGGTTACCGACATTCTTCAAAATATCTTCTCGTGTTCAACGGAAGAAAGGAACTCATATAGGTTTGGAACAACATAAGGGTGAGTAAATGATGACAGAACTTTCTTTTTTGGGTGAACTATCCCTTTAACAATTTAAGTAAAGCGAACAATGAGCCGACAGTGCTGTCTGAACTGCGAACACATTATATTTACCTCATATAGAAAAAAAATACTAAACTCATCATAATTTAATAAACCTGAATCAACAAATCCCATCTGGTGTTTGTGAGTTATTAGCCATTTCCCAGGCCCCACACTGTGGTGAAATATTTGGTTTTGTGTTTAGTCAAAGATTTTGACCAATAAACCGTGCAAAAATGTCATGCCACCTAAAGTCCCAACCATAAATCATTCAGTGTATGATGTTAAACTGTCACTGCTAATACATTGTGATTTATTACAACAACTTCTAGACCTCTCAACCTTTCTCAAACAGACTTTTGAGACCCAACGTGAGACCCAGTGTGTCTCTGCTTGATGCTGATGGGGAAACACTTAACTGTTGGAATAACCTCAGGGGGGATCTGGTCCATTTCAAGGCAGGTAGGTCTTTTCCTTCTTTCTATATTAAATTCTACTGAAAGAGGTAAACACAGCTGCTCAGCAGTCTGAGCTGTCAAATGGACAGCAACACAAGATATGCATCCTCTTTAAATGCGGATCCTTGCAACTCCTTAAGTGATTTTTAAAAGTATGCTATTGATCTAAACAGCTGACTTTTGATAATGGAGCGTCTCACAAGAAATCATAAATTAAGTCCAACCCTCCTCCTCTCAGTTAGTTCACTCTAAACCATTTTATTGGAAATATGAGTTGAAAAGTCAACCCATATTGATTTGTAGCAGTGCACAGCGGAACATGCGCTGTGTGAACAAAGACCAGCCAGTTGGTTTTAGTATGGATGAACGGACCAATCCTGATGTATTTGATATATCAGGATTGATCCTCATATAAAAATCTAATTTAAAGAAATATATATATTTAATGTCAATTAATTTAAAGTCAGATGGTTATTTGAATGGGTTTTTGGTTAAATGCTTAAAGGGTTATTTCACCCAAAAATGAAAATTCTGTCATTTATTACTTACCATTATGCCGTTCCACACCCGTAAGACCTTTGTTAATCTTTGGAAAACAAATTAAGATATTTTAGTTCAAATCCGATGGCTCCGTGAGGCCTTCATAGGGAGTAATGTCACTTCCTCTCTCAAGATCCATAAAGGTACTAAAAACATATTTAAATCAGTTCTTGTGAGTACAGTTGTTCAATATTAATATTATAAACCGACGAGAATATTTTTGGTGCGGCAAAAAAACAAAATAACGACTTATTTAGTGATGAACGATTTCAAAACACTGCTTCAGGAAGCATCGGAGCATTATGAATCAGTGTATCGAATCATGAATCGGATCGCGGTTCAAACCAGCAAAACGGCTGAAATCACGTGACTTCGGCACTCCGAACTGCAGATTCGACACACAGATTCATCTGTGCTCCGATGCTTTCTGAAGCAGTGTTTTGAAGTCGGCCATCACTAAATAAGTCGTTATTTTGTTTTTTTAGCGCACCAAAAATATTCTCGTCACTTTATAATATTAATATTGAACCACTGTACTCACTTGAACTGATTTAAATAGAGAGGAAGTGACATTACTCCCTATGAAGGCCTCACGGAGCCATCGGATTTGAACTAAAATATCTTAATTTGTGTTCCGAAGATTAATGAAGGTCTTACGGGTGGGGAACGACATGAGGGTAAGTAATAAATGACAGAATTTTCATTTTTGGGTGAACTAACCCTTTAAGCATTTAACCAAAAACCCATTCAAGTAACCATCTGACTTTCAATTAATTGACATAAAATATATATTTTTCAGAAGGCAGCATTTTCCAGTTTTCCGACGCAGCCAATGAGCCGGCGTTCGGACGTAAACACGGAAACGCAGCACTGCACCAACTGCGCAACACGCTGACAGAGAAGAGGAAAACTTGTTGAAGTCGTTATTTTTGTTTTGTTTTTGCACACAAAAAGTATTCTCGTAGCTTCATAACATTATGTATACGTCATATATATAACTTTGTTGCTTTCAATAATTAAAACCTCTCGGGTTTCATCAAAAATGTCTTCATTTGTGTTCCGAAGATGGGTGTGGAACGACGTGAGGATGAGTAATTAATGACAGAAAATTTTATTTTTAGGTGAACTAACCCTTTAAAAGAACGTCTGTGGTTAACACAAGCGCAAGAAGCGGCAAAAAAAAAAAAAAAAAAAAAAATCAGTAATACCAAAGACTATAGAATAACACTTAAATCAAATATTTTAAAAAAATAAAATAAAGACTGAATCAGTTTAACAGTTAATAGTGGTGACGCTGAAGTTAATGTGGTGTAGGATATTTGCAGCTTATATTTACCGTTTTACTTCTGCCACTTGTATTTAGGATTCAAATTCATAAAAGTTAATTTGTGAAGACTATCATGAACAAAATGTGTAAGAATCATAAACTTTTGTTGGTCACAGAGTTTATTTTCTGCAACAATCCAAAAGCTAATGGACAAAGCCTATTGAGTTTATTTGATTATTGTCAAAGTCATTTCACTCGGCGGCCATCTTCGAAACGCCTCTCGGGCATCCTGGGCATCATGCAATCTCTTTGAATGGGGAAACATAAAATTCTCAAATTGTTCGCCAACCTTATGATTACATTTCATATTTGAAATCACCAATGAAATCTAACAAAAACCGGCTCATATATTTAGTTTCTAAATGCTCGAATCATGACAAAAAAAATGTATTTTTCAGGCTGGATCAAGCTAATGCGCATGCGCAGACCTAAATGCACGTCTCTTTGGAAGCGCGCGTCTGATTCTAACGGCCGCTGAAGTGACGCGATGACTTTACCAGTCGGCGATTGGCTCTTATTTAGAAGGCTTATTCCGCCATATTGCACGTTACACTTTCTCCCATTCAAAACAATACGAGTGACATGTCTTGTGTTATTCTAGTCTTTGTTATTGTTTGATGATTGATGTTTATTCAAACCAAAAGTTAAAATAGTTTATTTTAAAATAGTTAAAATAATTATAAATTGTAATATAGTTCTGTAATTTCTGATTATTTGCACAATAAATTAGATAGATAGATAGATAGATAGATAGATAGATAGATAGATAGATAGATAGATAGATAGATAGATAGATAGATAGATAGTACTTATCTTATCTTCAGATATTGAAAAAAGAATAGCCAACGTTATCCCACGACCAATCCGTAAATATTTTGACGGAAATATTTAACGGCTAATTTGTACGAATTCGTACGATTTGTCTAAACCCCAGTGACGGTTAGGTTTAGGGGCGGGGTTTGGGGTAGGTCATTCGTATGAATTCATATGAATTTGTCAACTTGTAAAATACGAAAAAAATTTTAAGCGCGATGCTAACGGTCTAATCAGATTCAATGAACTATGCTAAGCTATGCTAAAAGTGGTACCGCCAGAACCGGAGATCGGCTGAATGGATTCGAAAACGGTAAAACTCAACTGTTTAACTCTAGGGGAGTTGGAAAATGAGCCTATTTTCAAAAAAAGTGGAGTGTTCCTTTAAAATATATTAGCAACATATCCTCTTCACCTTCAGTCTAACTTTTACCTTACCATCTCCATATGCATTGTTTTTCATTCTTTTTTATACTTCATGTGCTGATTAAGAGAAACCAGGTCCACGAGCCATGATGGTTGATCTGATCTTTGATATATAAATCAAATAAACATGATAGCCTCAAACTGCCTGATTCACTTCATCAACTTATTATCATAACCAACGACCATTAACATGATAAAATCTCTCAGTGAACTTTTCATGAAGGCTCTCCTTTAATGTTTTTGTTTTAAGAAAAAGCTGAAGACATTCACTGTCTCCTCCATGTCCTTCATTTAATATGTGGAAAACCCCTGGCTCCCACGTGTCTTCTTCATGGATTTATCCTGTCCTGAATGCACAAAGGCTGGATGCGTTGAAGCTCAGGGTGCCTGTATGTCTGGGAGCCATTATCCTTCTGGCCATAAAGAACACAGAAAATGAGAAAAACAATTCAAAGTGTCACATTACTTACACACCAGACTGTGAATGATATGAAAGTGCCTCGAGCATCCTCTTTGTACAATGCATGTGAAAGAGACCATCTTCTTACAGCATCCACTGATTCACCCTGTAGCGTCATGTGACCCTGAGAAACAACAGCTCCCTTCCAGCTGAAAATACCCACAACTTCACCCCTTAATTTAATATGGCGAAGGAAGAGGCAAAGCAACAGGAAGGGGAGCCATAATAAACAAGGTAATCTTGTAGTTAAGAAACAGCCAAGGAAAGAAGAGAGGCATAATTTAATAAGAAATGACAAAAAAGACCTTGTTAGCTCCTCAGATTTTCTGACCTTTGCTCGTATATGCTCCGAAGGATGTAACCAAATATTCATAATATATAAATGTTTAAAAATCAATCATCGAAAAACTATACTGACTGACTGCTAAATTCTGAATATTTCACATTGAGCGGGGAGCATGTCTTCCTCATTGGCTATGGTGGTAACCATATAGCTACTTCTTTAGATTAAAGGTGCAATATGTAATAAATTTACAGTAAAATATCCAAAAACCACTAGACCAGTGTTATATATTTTGTTCACTTGAGTACTTACAATATCCCAAATATTTCCAACTATTTGTAAATTGTGAGAAAATTGCAGTTTTAACCAAGGCTCCGGGACGTGTGAGGAGTCGCCTGTCAATTGCGTCATACCCGCGTAACCCTCAGTTTCCGATTTTATTTTGTATAAACCATGGAAACATCAAAGACGCTTTAATATTTACATGTTTTAATAGAGAAGGGAACAGCAGTTTTGATATATTTATAGACTAAGAAAACTAAGTATTGTTATATAGCTCAACACGTTTAGTCTTATTGTTTAAATCTAATTTTCTTGATTTTTTGCGTGTACCATGCTTTACCATGCCTCAGAGAAAAACACTAATCAGATGTAGCTTTATTTTTAGTAACAGTAATACAGTATTTTCTCCATCATACAATACATTTTAAAATTAATTCCATGCCATTTATCAACACAAGCCATCCAGCATTTAATATGATGTTCTAAAATCGATCTAGCTTACTGCAGTGTGTAACAGTGTCTCACAGCAGCCACAGAGCGAACGCACAGAGTAACTTTATAATGTCATTTTTGACAGTCTCAAATGTATCTAATATGATAAACAGAGCTGTGTTACCTCATACTCATGATATATACATTTTTCTGATAATTTACTCGCCCCCATGTCATCCAAGATGTTCATGTCTTTCTTTCTTCAGTCGAAAAGAAATTAAGGTTTTTGATGAAAACATTCCAGGATTATTCTCCTCATAGTGGACTTCAGTGGCCTCCAAACGGTTAAAGTTCAAAATTACAGTTTCAGTGCAGCTTCAAAGGGCTTTAAACGATACCAGACGAGGAATAAGGGTCTTATCTAGCGAAGCGATCGGTCATTTTTGGAAAAAAATACAACTGTATATGTTTTATATAAACAGATGATCGCCTTGCGCGTGCTTCCGCTTTCCGCATTCTTCAGAACGCTTATGCTGTATGTCCCTATTCAACTTATGGAACGAACACGGTGCGAGTTCCATTTTTTTCCATAAGTAGATTAGGGAAGGCGTAGGACATACGGCGTAAGCTTTTTTAAGAATGTGGAAGCACGTTCAAGGCGATAATTTGTGTTTATAAAGCATATACAGTTGTATTTTTTTCGAAAATGACAGATCGTTTCGCTAGATAAGACTCTTATTCCTCGTCTGGTATCGTTTAAAGCCCTTTGAAGCTGCACTGAAACTGTGATTTTGACCTTCAACCGTTTGGAGGCCATTGAAGTCTACAATAAGGAGAATAATCCTGGGATGTTTTCATCAAAAACCTTAATTTCTTTTCGACTGAAGAAAGAAAGATATGAATGCCATGGGGGTGAGTAAATTATCAGGAAAATTGTATTTAAAAGTGGACTAATCCTTTAACTATTTTAGGAATAAAATAAAAAATGTTATAAAATAATTTGGTTTTTGAAATATTTGATTTAAGTATTTTTGTCATAGAGACCATTTAGATATAATTTATTATAGTTCAGTTTTAGGTTTTCAATTGTTTCTTAGGAATATATAAACATTATACGAAAACTATGAACATTTACACTCCAACCAACCAAACTCATCGGACTCATTGCTACCTGACATCACCCATAGCCTACCCTACTACATCTCCCGTTAGACATCAGTACATCTACCTTGTGCGATCATGCGCACTCGCTCACTCTGGTCGAGTGGAAAAAAAAAATGATGACGTCAACTCGCTATAGGGTATGTGCAAGGCTGAAATCAAGCACATTCATATGTCCAGTCTACCTAAACAAAACAGTGGAGTCTGAATGAATGATGAGACCACATACGAGGTAAGCACAGACTTTCAGCTGACTTTGTGGATGAATATGTAAATTGCGCATACACGCGCGTGCTTATGGATTGTGTTGTTGTGACACGAGAAGCGCATTATCACCGCTGTCCGATCAGTGTACGGAAGGGTAATGGTGATTGACGATTGTAACTGTTTATTCAAATACCCTAAATGCCAAGAATGGAGCTGTTATAAGAATCAATGACTGATCGCACGGACCGGCAGATACTCAAAACTAATGGGAAACAAAAGAGTTGCTCACAATTTTGCTTAGCTTCGAGGTTTAAAACGAACGATTTGCATCTTATTTGCATGTGATGTTCTTTCCTCTTAAATAATGAAGCCGGTTCAGTTTTGTGTCATGTCACTTGTGCATGATAGTTCAGAGCACAGCCTGCCTGCGCGCGAGCGAGCGAGCATGTAACCGGCTTCCTAACAATGTTTCACCATCAGTGCTTCTCAGCTTCTCCAGAGCCATTCATTATTTAGCTATAGACTTTTTCCAGATTTTACTTACCTGATAACATATTTTTTGGGGGCATATAGCTTTTTGAAATTCTTTATATTCTACATCATTATTTACAGCAGATTTTAATGATTAAGAATATTTTAATGTAACTTATTTGAGTAATTTTAAGTCGTCTTAATGAAGACCCCCGACTGGGCCCTGGACCACCTAGTTATAATTACGATCTTTAATCTATAATTACGATTTGTGTTTAGCTGTTTTGCCTATTTGTTGGGGTTTTGTTGTTATTTCCCCCTCAGTCTGTCTTTGTGTTTCTCTCTTCATTTCCTCACCCTCATGTTGTCCAAGATGTATGATTTTTTTTTCTTCAGCTTTACAATGTACTTAGATCACACGCATATGACAATTGGTTAAACACACACACCTATTTTTCTTACACACACATCTGTCGGTTCTCTTCAGAAAACATTGATTGATCCATTGGAGTCATATGGGTTATCGGTGTGATCGCTTTTTGAAGCATCAACTTTTGGGTTACTATACACTTGCATTGTATGGACCCACAGAGATAGGTTTTTTTCTAAAAATCTTTGTGTTCATCTGAAGAAAGTCATATACTACATTTGGGACAGCATGAGGGTGAGTAAGCCTAAATGATAATGAGAAAGTTTTCACTTTTGTGTGGATTGTCCTTCCAATCCCATCTGGTTGATAATGCTGCTGATAATGGATAATGTGGAAATGAGGTTGTGGTTTATGTTTGTTCACTAATTAAGCATTCAAGTGCAAACTCGACCTAAAAGACTTTCCTATTTATCCGTCAGCTGACAACCACGTACTGATATCCTCTCTTGAGTTCCAAAGCCCATGTCACTCCACATTTTCATCAGTCTCAGCCGGTTCTCTATTACTAGGACAATATATCCTGTGGGCACCGCGGGGGCATCATGAGTGATGGATTTCCACACTTGACTCGACTTGTCTTCTTTGCAGACTGAGCATATTGTGGCCTCAAATGGGGTCCTGCTTTGACTCTTAATATAACTACGATTGTTGTATTAGGCATGTTATTGTTATAATGTATCCCTTTAAGACAGTGTAGGTGAACCTGAACTTTTGCTTTTAAAGGCACAATATGTAAAGTTTCACCACTAGAGGTCACCTATTCAAAACAAAGGCTTGATGATGCCGAAATTGAGCGCGGAACCTTGGGAGTTGTCTTCTTCACTTCACAGCCAGTGGAAAAAAATCGGGACGGGACTTGGATGAGATTATTAAAGGATTAGTCCACTTTTAAATAAACTTTTCCAGATAATTTACTCACCGTGTCATCCAAGATGTCCATGTCTTTCTTTATTCAGTCAAAAAGAAATTAAAGTTTTTGATGAAAACATTCCAGGATTTTTTCCCTTATAGTAGACTTGAATGGGCACCAAACAGTTGAAGGTCAAAATTAGTTTCACTGCAGCTTGAAATTGTTCAACACGATCCCAGATGAGAAATAAGGGTCTTATCTAGAGAAACCATCACTCATTTTCTAAAAAAAATTGAAAATTATATAAGTTTTTACCTTAAATGCTCATCTTGAACTAGCTCTCTTCTTCTTCTCCTCTATTTGAATTCCAGCAGTGTAGACACTGCTAAGTGTATTACTGCCCTCCACAGGCCAATGTTTGAACAAATTTTTATATGCAATATGGTAGTGCAAGTATATAACAATTAGTTCAAACATTGGCCTGTGGAGGGCAGAAATACGCTTAGCAGTGTCTACACTGCTGGAATTCAAATATAGGAGAAGAAGAAGAGCTAGTTCTAGATGAGCATTTAAGGTTAAAACTTTAAAATTTTATATAATTTTCCATTTTTTCAGAAAAGTTTCTCATCTGGGATCGTGTTGAATAATTTGAAGCTGCAGTGAAACTAATTTTGACCTTCATCTGTTTGGTGCCCATTGAAGTCTACTATAAGGAAAAAAATCCTGGAATGTTTTCATCAAAAACTTTTCGACTGAAGAAAGAAAAACATGGACATCTTGGATGACATGGAGGAGAGTAAATTATCAGGAGAAGTTTATTTAAAAGTGAACTAATCCTTTAACGTTACTGTAGGATGAAGCAGAGAAGGGCTGAGTGATGTTGGAGCTGAACCAGACCACTGGAGCGATTGCTAATGAGAGACGAGCGCGATACATACCTCGAGAGCAGCGAAACGTTTATTATGCCGTAGTCGCTGCTTGCTTTTTTTTTTTTTCAAGCGTATGTGAGGTAACGCAGCGCTGTTTATCATATTAGATACATTTGAGTGTGTTAAATGATGTTATAACGTTAGCTAGTCTGAGCGTTCGCTTGGCGGCTGACATGAGACACTTGTTTCACACTGCAGTAAGCTAGATCGATATCATATTAAGAAATGCTGGATGGCTTGTGTTGATAAATTGCATGCAATTAATTTTAAAACACATTGTATGATGGAGAAAATACTGTATTACTGTTACTAAAAATATAAAGCTCCATCTGATTATGCTATGTTAGCCACTTGACAAAATAGTGTTTTTCTCTGAGTCATGATAAAACATGTAGTCGCAGAAAATCAAGAAAATGAGATTTAAACAATAAGACTAAATGTATTTTGTCTTTATAATAGATGTCAGTGGTTACCAACATTCTTCAAAATTTTCTTTTTTTATTTTCCACAGACAAAATAAAGTCAGGTTTAGAATGACATGAAGGTGAGTAAATGATGATAGGATATTTTTTGGGTGAATTAAATAAACTTAAAATGGAGTCTCAGACATGAATGTATTTATTTTTATTTGTGTGCTTTTGCAGTCATTAGTATGTTTAATTTAATAGAGCTCTGTGATTAAGAATACATTGCATTGACTGGGATTGAATGAACGCATTTCTGGTTAAATGGAGTCTAGCAATAAAGCTCCCATTATTAAGTCTAGTGAGCTTTCAGTCAGCATTCAGTAGTTGTCTTTAGTGAAAAACCAGACAGTTTTAAGAGAATAAGTGCCTTCCAGTGCTTCATTTCATTTATCACTGACAGTGTACATTTGTAAGCTATAGTGTACTTGAGTCCAAACAGGTTTATAGGACTGTCACTTTCTTTTTGTGCTGTATTGTGCATCTAGTGTTTCTTTATGTAGTTCGAGATCAGGCTGGGAAATGGCACAGACATTGTGAGGGATAATAAACAAGACTTGTGTTTAAGCCGTTCTCTCTCCTTATCTTTATATGGAGGTATTCATGGGTGGGTGTGTGTGGCATGTGTTCCCTTTTGTCTGACTGTGCCATCAACAAACCGCCTTTTTTGCAGAGCCACGTGCCTGGGTGCAGGTGAAGGGTGTGTGTGTGGTGGGGTGTTTGGTTAATTAGGCGCAGGGTTACACCAGCCAGCCTATCAGAAGACTGCGGCAACGACTGCTGCTGCCTCCACAACTCATGTTTGTTAATGAGGAGAAAGCTGAGACACCGCTGGGAGTCGTAATTGTTTCCGCTGGTAAAAGGGTGGTCCCGGGACAGCTGGGGTTACCCCACACCAGCACTGCACATCACACTGCTCTGATGCACAATGCAGATCAGTGTTGCCATTTATAAATACTAACGCTCAGAAGTTTGGAGTTGGTAAGATTTTTTTCTTTGTTTTTGAAAGAAGTATCTTCCCAAAAAGACTGTTTTCTATTTTCATATGTGATTAATTCCTGTGATAGCAAAGGAATAATATGCTGATTTGGAACTGAAGAAATGTTTATTATTATCAATATTGAAAATGGTTGTGTTGCTTCATATTTAATCCAGGATAATTATTTTTCAGGATTCTTTGATTTAAAAAAGTTCCAAAGATCAGCATTTTTTAAAATAGAAATCTTTTGTAAAATTCTAAATGTCTTTTGTGTCACTTTTGATAAATGCATCCTTCCTTGCTGAATTAAAGTTTTTATTGATTAAAAAAAATCATACTCACCTCATACTTTTTAACGGTAGTGTACAACACCTATGAATTAAAGCAGTGCTATTATTTGAGTTGATTTTTAATAATGTTCATATAAGAAAAAATACATTATATATTCTAACCGCTGCCATCTTGTTGCAAACCCCATCTGATGCTGATCTAAACATAGTCTGCACTGCAGTCTACATTTTTGGCTTCCCTCCCAGTGTTTCTGCCTCAAAGTTTGGTCATAAGCATTGAAGTATTTTCTGTCATTTTTGTCATGCATCAAAACTGGTATGCTTTAAACTTTCAGCACTTCTAGTCCACTTCCCATCCCTCTGTTCTCCATCTTTTGGAATTTAGCCATGTCAACAGTCCAAGAACTAGAACTTTATGAAAAATGCAAGGTTGCTGGACTTCAGAAGATGCTTTTCACCAAAAGATCTGTGAAATACTGAAAACATTTAGCTACCATCGTGCCAGATACTAATGCGACAAATAGAGTTGTCAAAAATTAAAAAAAATGTGACACTTTGAGCACTGTTGAGCGGATTCGTAAACACCTCTGATTGGCCATGTGTTCACACTCTCATCGGATATGTCTGTGATTGGCTGCAATGATCAACGCTCGGGAGCGTTTGAAAGCCACATGGAAGCATTTGGAAGCAGGCTTCTATTAGCTGACTATTAACGTGTGTGTCTGTGTAAGCGCTCATTGAAGAGCGTCAATGATGACTTATTACTACATGTTTTTGAAGCGTTGGTCATTGAAGCCAATCACAGACATATCCAATGAGTGCTTGAACTCAGTGGCCAGTCAGAGGTGTTTACGAATCCGCTCAAAGCGGCACATTTTTAAAATTTCAGTTCTGACTTGGTATCGAAGTCAGTACTTTTGACAACTCTAGTGACAAATAAAACCTTCAAATTTGGCTCAAGCTCAGTGCTTAACCTCAGCGTTCAGTGGAAATGTGTTGTACACATCTTGAGTCTCTGTTGTCGTTTGCAGAATTGGATGAGCACTTCGTTAATGGGGCTTGAGAGAGATCGCAGCATGGTAATGCTCTACGAGCCTTTCGGCTCTGGCCAGACCTTGTGAGATAGGACCCCACTCAACTTGGCCATAACAATGGGCCTGTGTGACCGTTTGAATGTCCTATTCTCTGAGTGGTGTGGTTCACTTGGATCAGACAATGGCTTCACTTTGCATCATTTATTTCCAGAGGCCCTGCATGTCACTAGGCCACTCCTGTTTGCTCCATTCTGAACCAGTATGCATCTACACACCTTCAGCAATTTTGGATCTGGGAATTGTTTGTTCTGTTGTCAGCTACGCTAAAATGGAAATGACTTGTGTTTGCTTGTAATATGAGCTCTTATTGTCTTTTTGCCACCGAGTCAGGTATAATCCTGTTTCGGTTTGTATCCTCAAGCTGTCCTTCATCTTGGTTCAAAGAAGATTATGTGAATAGTAGGGTGACTGTAATTACTTCTGATCTCTTCCAAGCTTCATTTTCATTCTCCTTGTTTTTCTTTTGTGCTTCTCAATGCTTCTGTCCTAAATCCTACTTTGCACATATTAGGAACTTACATGCTCTTCATGGTTGGTCAGTGTAGGATTAAACCTACCTGATAGATCTCTTACTCTTCTCTTTGATCCATATAAAGCCGTTTTCCAGGCAACCAAACAAATTTCACTAAAACCTCCTGCACAGTCACTTGCCGTATTCAGGCCTGGTGAGTTTTAGGGATAGTTCATTAATAATGAAAACTCTATTACTGTAGAATGTTTCTGTTTTTGTCGATGCAGTGAAAGTACGTGGGTTCCAAAACAACGCTGAACCTTGACCTTCATTGTTTAGGCAAAATCTTATTTTGCGTTCCAAAGAAAGTCAAGTTTGGAATGACATGAGCGTGAGTAAATGATGATGATAGAATTTTCATTTTTGGGTGAATAATCCCTTCAAGACTTTCTGGAAGCTTTTAGCATACTTGCACTCTAGCTGAGGTAAAATCATTGGCCTTTCCTCAGGGCCACGAAGCCATGAGGTCTTTCTCCTCTTGGAGGCCCCTTGACCTTCTTTATTCCCCCAGGGTCAAGGAACAGGTCATCCTCAGGGTGCTTTTGAATAGTTGTAGTTTTCTTAATTCATTGAGGGTTGCTGGTGCATTCCACAACTTTCCTCCCAGGATATTGAGAATCTGGATGGTTGGTTAGTGTTTTATTAACACTTGCATATAAGAAAGTGCGTCCAACTAAGTTCACTAACGTTCTCAAATATAACTAAAGGAATATTCTGGCTTCAATACGAGTCAAGCATTTGTGGCATAATATTGATAACCACAAAAAATATTTCACTTTGTCCCTCCATTTCTTTAAAAAAGCAAAAAATAAAAAAATTGCAGTTATGGTATGGCACATATAAAGTGAATGAGGTTATTTTATGAAAGTTAATGGGATTTAAAAGTGGAATTATGAAGTTTATAATTTTATAAAAACATTTATATTAACTTTTAATTCATATTAACTTCTTTAATATTTGAGCTGTAAAGTTCTCATTTTTATGGCTGTTTTAAGGTTTATGGTGTCAGATTGTAATAGTAAAAAGTGAAAACAAAACAAAAAAATGAAATGGTACCTTTACATTACTCTACTCTATAGATGGTTTCATCTGATGCACACGCACTGCCATGGTTACACGCCTGGCCCAAGTCTAGCGGAAGTTAAGTTTGGGCCACAAAACATATGTTTATGTTGTTGCCGTTAATGCCGTCTATACTATATACTAAAATCACGTTACAATCATATTGTTTATATTTTGTGGCTTTACTGAGTGTTTTAATGTTGTATGGATTGGCCCCATTTATTTCTATTGCAAGTGCCTCATTGTAAACCAAAATGTTTTTTTTTTGACAAGTGAAAATTAATTTGTGTTAACCCTTAAATGCATACCTCGGGTCTTTAGTGACTCGGGACATCATTCACTACCCTCCTCCTCGTTCATTTTTTAAAGTTAGACATTAGCCTTCTTGGTATTCTTCAATCAATTTATTATAAAGAATATAACAAGAAAAAAATCATAAAATTATAAAAGAATGCCTATTTTTGTATTAATTTTTTGTAAAAATTGTATAGGGTCGTTAACGACCCGAGGTGTGTATCAGTGTACGTATATTTTTTCTGCACAACAATAATTGAATCTTAGATGATGGAATAAGCGTAATTCACCTTTAATCCACAAGGTGGCAATGTCTGATACACAATGCTGAAGTGACGACTCATTCAGACAGAAAACAAAATAATAAGAAAAACCTGAAATGGCTCAGCGAGCAAGTACTGAACACAATCAAATATGACTGTAACTGTTACTGGATGGATCTGGTGAAGCTGTTAGCGATCAAAATATTGATTTTGAAGATGTTGAAAATTATATAGTTTTGAGAATATGTTTGAGATCGCGAATGGGCTCATATCTGTGACCTCAAACATAAAAATAGCCTATTATTTGCTGAATTTACTGGGAAATGAGCTCTGACAAGGAAACTGATGATGACACAAAACATTTGCTCAAACGGAGCCCTTTCAAGCTCCAAAAGGTAACAAATATGATTTATTTTATTCTTCTGTAATTTTTACTTTAATATCAGAAGAGTTTTATATTATCGCGACAGGTAGAGATCCTTCCGTGTTAGATCTAGATTTGGGTCGATAAAGACCCGAATATGTAAGAATGATTGGCGAAACAGTCATGCATTTAAGGGTTAATCAACATGAGTGTGGCAAATTTATCATAACTTGTATTGAATGTGGAATATTTATTTAAAACTAACTTGCTCTTAATTTTATCCATGCAGGGGGCTTTAGACTGCAACTAGAATGATTGCAAATGCGACAAAAAAAAAAGAAAAAAAAAGAAGAAATGCGACAATTTACAATCTAGTGTAACTTTTTTAGTCAGATGTTTAATTACATTCCTCTTGAATTTATTGTTGATGTAAATATTTAAAGTTGGCAGCTCACAGGACTTGAGTTCTATGGATTCTGGTGTTGTTAGACAGACTGGGTGTAGACAGGTGGTCAACGTTGAAAGGCCTGTTTCATATCCTTTCAATAACTCAGCAATTCTCTGAATTCTGTGGCTTCCTGGTAAAGTAAATATTCAGTAACATTAAACCAAGTGCCTCACACCCTTAAGAAATGTGCACTTTTTTTAATTGCTGCCATATACTTTTTGCCTCGTATGGAAAATCATACATGCATAAGTATCAAGATTTTGTGTAAAATAGAACTGTGTTTTTTGTTGAGCTCAGCATTTGTATAAATGCAGTTGTTTATAACCAGATTTCCTCATTTGATAGTTTCCCGCTGTTTGACCTCTCTAAAGCAGTTTGATTTGTTGCAGGGATGTCCAGCAGTGTCTATGTTTGGGCCTGTGGTTTTAGTGGCGGTGTGTGCTCTCTCTACAGCGTTGATGTTGCTGTCCTTAGTGCACTGTAATCTGAGAGTCACAATCTAACTGTGGGGAGGCATATAGACATGGTGCTTCCTCTGCCCCCACACTGCTGGGGCTGGACTGATAAAACAAGGCCAACGGCCAAAACAAACCTCAGCATCATCCTCCCTCAAAACTCTTTAAGGAGGGTGAAGCGTGGCTGAGGGTGCTCTGGCCCCCCTTATAAAAAATTGAGATGTGTAGAGACTGAGAATGGGGTACATGTTTATTACACAGGTATGATTAACACAGACAGCCTGCTGGCGACACCTGAGTTGTAAAATTACTTGGTTAGCATTCCTTCCACAATGAGCTCCTTTAGTGAACTTCTTGTGTAAGTTAAGTGCACTGCCTTTCTGAAAAATTAACATTCTGTCATCATTTGTGATTCAACATATTATTTATTTAACAATACATTCCATGTCTCCTGAAGTCATACATTAGCTTTGTGTGAAGAACAGACCAAAATGTAACTTTTGATAGGTCGAGGAGTGTAACATGACGTAACTCGACACACGTTCACTCTCTTGCATTACAGAAAAGCGAAGCTGCCAATGTCCCAAATGGTGCTGACATCTTGGAACCCAAGTCTGCGCAGTAGTGAGAGCTGCTGTATCTAGGCCCCGCCCACACTCTCGCAAAATCTGTTAGTATAGTTTACTGCAGAACAACTCATTATGTCGGTGTAAGATAAACAGTTATGGAAATGTAGAAATTAAAGCTCCCAAAAATCCCAATAAAAGTCCGTTGGTGCCTCAGTGACTACTTCGCTCAGAGAAGCTGTCAATCACAGCTGTCAATCATGATGTCACACCCCTGTTTTTATAGATTGAATAATTAACTAAAACCAAACTTATTTAAAAAAAACCGAACACTTGAACACATCAGTGTGATAAAAACTATCTAAAGTGACAAACAAATTTTGGAAAAAATGATCTGAAGTGTAATTTGATTGTTTTTAATTTGTCTCATGTCCCATTAGATTACATGGAGAGGGCAGGGTTTATGACCTTTACTGTATCCAGCCACCTGGGGGCGGTCAAAATGTTTTGGCTTCATTTTTCATGATTTGTGCGACACACTTGGTTGGTACACGTTTCCTGAAATGATTCCTTTGTGATTCATTTGGGTATATTTCAGTTATAAAGTTAATTTAGCTTATAAAATAAATTTTCTCTCAGCTCTTGTGGTAAATTATCCAGAGAACCTGCCAACTTGGCACATAATGAAAATATTAATTTTACATTTGAACAATAAAGCCCAAAATATACAGTTCAATTGCTATTTATTTAACAGATAAGTTTGTGACTTTTCGAATCATTCATTTCAAAGACCTGCTCAAAAGAGTTATTAATCTGTGAATCGGACTACAATGGTTTTGCTGTATGTTTTTGCATGCAACCAATGAGGACAAATCAATAGAAAGATGTGTTTTCTTGCCTGGCATGCCCTTTTTAGGTCTTTACTTTCAATTCAGACTGCAAACTAGGGTAAAATATGACTTCCTTTGCTATGGGGCTGTAGATTTGATGTCGGGTTCATGAACGAATCATTTTGGAGCTGAATCTTTTCAATAAATTGAATGATTGTGTTCACAAAAGTGTATAGACTTAAATATCAGTCTGTTCCAAACAGAACACTGGTTATTTCTTCAGAAGAAGTGTAATAGAGCAGTCATATATACTTTTATGTTGTTTTTTTTTGTCATTTTGGTGCTTGACAGTCTCAGTTCTTATTCATTTTCATTATATTGATTATATAGTAGTTAACTTTTTGGTTTGTTTTAAATGGAAAAAAAGGTGGCCTATCCCTGTTAAAATTGTGTATGTAAAGCAATTGTATGACTGAATAATTGAAGAAAAACAGCAAGACTTCTTCAGAGACTAAGTGTTTGCCATGTTTGCCACACACTTCCATTCCATTCCCTGTGTCAGAACCACTGAAAGGGCTTCAATTAAGTCTTTTGTTCTGTGGTGACCGAGTGCTTGTAAGATTCCATCATCATCCTGTCTGAAAAACGAATCCCCCTCATTCATCAGAGAGGCCAAATTTCTGTTTTTAACATGCTGCTGTTTATACATGTTCTTTTGTTACCTGCACTGTCATCCGTGTTTCCATGATGTGGCTTGATTTGGAGCCAAAGAACAGCTGACGCTCCAGGTGTGCTGATAGTGGGTGGGCTAAAACATGATATCACTGCAGAAAAAAAAAAGAACATCAGGAGCATTGTCTTAAAACTAACGTGGGTACTAAATAAAAACCAGCCAGTGTCATAGTGATGTGGGGTAGAAGTAGAGAATGGTGTGTCTGAGAAGCTTTCAGAAGAAAGTGTAAAAATAGATATATAAATTTCTAACTCTATTGAGATTTTTGTGTCACCAGGTGTCTTTTCCTAAATGCTGCAGTGCTGGGGTGAACTTAAATATTTAGAGCTCTCTAAGGGTGACAAAGCTTTGAGGGAGAAGCTTACAAGGTCAATAGAGGGCTCGTAAATTGTCATTATGTCTCCTTAACTCAAATAATGTTTTACGCTGAAGTGAAAAAGTAGACCATAATTCCAGTCTTAAAGGGCTAGTTACCCCAAAAAATTTAGTATTTCAGCATTTACTCACTCTAATGTTGTTCCATACAGTGTAAGCGACTAGTGACTATGGTCTTTGAAGTTACAAAAATGGAAAAAAAAATGCCACTAAAAGTAGCCTATGACTCGTGCTCTATTTTCTAAGTGTTCTGAAGTCATACAATTGCTTTGTATGGGGAACAGACCAAAATTTATGTTGTTATTCACTGGAAAAGATTGAAAATATTGTATAACAGTCGCACTGTCATTTTAGTATTATTTATGTACTATTATAGTTATATATTTTTAGTTTTCAGTTATGTGCTTTTGTCATTTTATTAGCTTTTTTAATATTTCTCTTTAGCTTTATTTTATTTTTATTTCAGCTTAAATACCTCAACTTAAAAATATGTATTTCAGTTAGTTCCCAAGGCAATATTTCTAATTTCTTCATATAATATTTATATTTCATTTTATTATTTCAGCTTTATTTCAATTACCGATTTTTAATAGTTTTAGACTAGTTTTAATGAACAATAACAACCCCATTGCTTCCCACAGGTTTGAAATATACTTGTGGTGGTAGCCGGGCGAAAAATCCTCCTATTACCCACGGCACAAAAATGGTCTACTACATGTGACAAACCAATAATGTGTGATTTTTAATAGTATTTTTATTTATTGAAATTCATTTTAATTACATAGCATATTACATTTAATTACATACTAATATTATGCACTATTATGCATTGTAAATTATGCAAAATTACAACATTTAAATGATTCACCTTTTCCTATGGTCTCCTTGCTGTCATATAGTGTCTCTCTCAGTGAATGGGACACACATTTTACTAGTAAAATTAATAATATATGTGTCAAATAATGTTCTGATTAGTCTTTTCTTCCTGTTGGGGAGACTACAATAATTTACTATGAATTAAATGGAAATCAAATTAAATACAATTTATTGTATAACCAAAATACCAATAATGCCCAAAAGAAAAAGAAAAAACTTAGCGTGTGACTTTTAATTATAAACAAGCCCGAAATACACCGGGACTCTTATTTTGAAATGTCTGTACTATTGCAGGCTGATCCTTCAGATTCTTACAATCGTCTAAAACATTTTATATAAAGGTCATGAAGTAGACTTTGTAATAATTCATCAACTTGAGTTCCTTAGCAATCGTTTGGCATAAATCTGCGCTTTTCATTGATTGAGAATCACTTTGAAGCAGACTGAAGCACTGTTGCACAAGCTTGTAGAACGCGCAACAGCGTCGCCTTGTGACTTTGCAAAATGCAGCGCCTGTGGGAATGTTAGCGGGAGTAAACAGTTCTGACGCACATGTAATGAGCAGGTATGAAACGACTAGTTTATCAATCGCGGATGGTTTCATTATCTTGCGCGGATATAAAAGTATAAGAGGATAAAAATAATAAAAGCAAAAATGTGTCTCCAAATATACTTGGGCGGCCCGCCCAAGTAAAGTCTATGTGTGGGAAGCACTGAACACTGGACATCCATGCACACCATTCATATTGTATGGAAATAAACATTTTGCTATCATATTCTTCTTTTGTTAGCAACAGAGGAAAGAAAGTTGTTCAGTAGTATTGGGTGATATGCTCCATAGTCATATCGTATGTGTAATTGTATTGTTATTAGTGACGTTAGATGTTTTGTGAATGTGCTATGGAAACAAAACAAAACGCTGATGAACAATGCTGTTTTCATCGTGGCTTAAACAAAAACTGTATAAGAATGACCCGTCTCTTTTATAACAAGCACTCTTGACAGTTTGTGAATAGATGCATTTGAAATTCAATTTTGATGTGGGATGTAGTTTTGTAGTCTGTTTTAAAAACCAGTTTCTTTGAGGAGTCTTCAATCCTCATACATGCGTGTCGGTGTCCCAGGTGTGGTTATGTGGTGATGTCGTTTTGAAATTAGGAAGGCAAATGAATTGTAGGTCCTAATATTAATTTGATTTAATAATAATTAACACATTAATGGGAAAACGAGCCAATTATCGTCAAAGGCATTAGCCATCGGTGATATGTGACTTCTGTCGTCTCTCTGCACAACCCTATCTTACAGTATTCAATAGACATGATGGTAAAAAAATAAGGACTCAATTTTCATTTAGTTTCCAACTGCTCCTTATAGCCTTTTTGAATGAGAGACTCTCAGATTTGCTTCATTACTCAAAAACTTTGACCCTCAGAAGCCATATCTTCTCTCTCATGATTATATGTTGGTTGCATAGCCATCCAAGGTTTAACATAATGTGTGCATATGTTTTATACTTGTGGTAAGTGCCTGTTTTTGCTGTTGTGGTGTTTACCTCACCTTCACTGAATGTCTTAAGACCCAGGTGTACATGAAAGTTCTGTGTCTTTCTCCTAACTTCTAATACAGATGCAGAACTGGGTTGCTTCTGACCCAGAATCTGTGCTGGGTGGAACTCATTGCTGATGTCCCCTGGAGTGTCAGCACCGGCTGTTCTAGTTCTTCAAAATAAGGCCATTTTCACTTCAAGCATCTGCAATGCAAGTTGTTTAGAATTAGGACTTTGAAGGACAAGGTTTTTGGCATTCTCGTTCATTAAAAAGACTTCAATGTGTTTGTATGTTTTCCAAGGGTCTGTTCAATGTTTTTGTCAAATCCTACTTTTGTTTAATCCACTTCCTTCCACAATGTGTTTTAGTCCTTTTCTAATTAAATGAACATGAGAGAAATCTTGTGATCCACTTGTGTGTTTAAGACTTTAGGGACCAACCTCTTGCTTCCTGCCCAATGACAAGCAATGACCTATTTTCTTCAGTCTCCAAACACTGCTAATACCGTGTCCTAACCAGATACAATGCACTACATCGATAAAATAAACAATGAAGTCTATTTCTTCCATGCAGTTTTAGAGCCACAATGAGCTGCATGACATTTTGTTTATCACTTGGCTTATACTCTTTTTCTGCAGCATCACACTGGGTAGCCCTGCCCACTGTGGAATATCATTGGTCCCAAATCCTGCTCCACATATAAATGTATATCAAACATTATATATGTTCTCATTGACTCATTGATTGCATCACATGTGATTTCACTTCAAAGGTGCTGTATGTTTTTGTTTGTTTGTTTGTTTTTTATTACTGTACTAAAGCATAAAAATACCATAATATGTTTGCAGATATTTAGGTAACATGCTAAGTTTACATGTCTTGTTTCTACAAAAAACAATGCTACAGCCAGTTATTTGTTCCGTGTGCATTCCGTGTCGGAATGTCTGTTATTGTTTTGGACTGTGTGATCCCGCCCTCTGCCAATTCACCCAATAGTATTTCGACACCCTGGGTTGCCATTGGTGGAAAACATTTTGCAGCCATGGAAGCCAGCAAACGAACTGAGTCAGAGATTGCAGATTCTACTTGACCTAAAAAGCTTCAAGATCCATCTAAAAAGCTTTTTAAGAGGCATATTAAATGCCCTTTCAGTACCCTTTCATCTGCTAGCTGTCAATATTACATATTGCACCTTTAAGTGTGGTAGAGTGCAAGTTACGATGTGGTGTTGTATAATGTACATTGTTCTTATAAAGCCCGGAACACACCAAGCCGACAGTTGGCCGTCGATCGTTTTTTGTTTGTCAGCCGACTGTTTTCTCAGTGTGTCGGAGCTCTTCGGCCCATCTTTTCTCAACACAATTTCATTCATATTTCCTCTCTTCCTTGAATCTCAACAGGAGATCTTAGGCAGAATGTCCAAGCATTTGTTTTCCACTGGGAAAAAAGTGAATGCCTAGCTCCTAAAAGGACAAAAATACCATATAAAATATCATATATTTTGTACAGAGAAATGCTATGAGTTAAAAAATAAACTAAATAAAATAAAATAAAATAAAATAAAATGTATTTCAATCATGACAACTCCTTGGAAGATTTTTAGCATGGCAAAGTTGGGACACTATACAAATTGTGAATAAAAAAAGACTGCAATAATTTACAAATCTCATAAACTTAGATAACATAGATAACATATCATAGATAACATATCAGATGGTAAAAGTGAGACATTTTGAAATGTCATGGCAAATATTGGCTCATTTTGGATTTCATGAGAGCTGCACATTCCAAAAAAGTTGGGACAGGTAGCAATAAGAGGCCGGAAAAGTTAAATGTACATATAAGGAACAGCTGGAGGACCAATTTGCAACTTATTAGGTAAGTTGGCAACATGATTGGGTATAAAAAGAGACTCTAAGAGTGGCATTGTCTCTCAGAAGTCAAGATGGGCAGAGGATCACCAATTCCCCCAATGCTGTGGCGAAAAATAGTGGAGCAATATCAGAAATTAGTTTATCAGAGAAAAATTGCAAATAGTTTGAAGTTATCATCTACAGTGCATAATACCATCCTAAGATTCAGAGAATCTGGGACAATCTCTGTGCATAAGGGTCAAGGCCGGAAAACCATACTGGATTCCCGTGATCTTCGGGCCCTTAGATGGCACTGCAACACATACAGGAATGCTACTGTAATGGAAATCACAACATGGGCTCAGGAATACTTCCAGAAAACATTGTCGGTGAACACAATGCCAGCTAAAACTCTATAGGTCAAAACAGAAGCCATATCTAAACATGATCCAGAAGGGCAGGTATTTTCTCTGGGCCAAAGCTCATTTAAAATGGACTGTGGCAAAGTGGAAAACTGTTCTGTGGTCAGACGAATCAAAATTTGAAGTTCTTTTTGGAAAACTGGGACACCATGTCATCCGGACTAAAGAGGACAAGGACAACCCAAGTTGTTATCAGCGCTCAGTTCAGAAGCCTGCATCTCTGATGGTATGGGGTTGCATGAGTGCGTGTGGCATGGGCAGCTTACACATCTGGAAAGGCACCATCAATGCTGAAAGGTATATCCAAGTTCTAGAACAACATATGCTCCCATCCAGACGTCGTCTCTTTCAGGGAAGACCTTGCATTTTCCAACATGACAATGCCAGACCACATACTGCATCAATTACAACATCATGGCTGCGTAGAAGAAGGATCTGGGTACTGAAATGGCCAGCCTGCAGTCCAGATCTTCCACCCATAGAAAACATTTGGCACATCATAAAGTGGAAGATGTGACAAAGAAGACCTAAGACAGTTGAGCAACTACAAGCCTGTATTAGACAAGAATGGGACAACATTCCTATTCCTAAACTTGAACAACTTGTCTCCTCAGTCCCCAGATGTTTGCAGACTGTTATAAAAAGAAGAGGGGATGCCACACAGTGGTAGACATGGCCTTGTCCCAACTTTTTTGATTGTGTTTATGCCATGAAATTTAAAATCAACTTATTTTTCCCTTAAAATTATACATTTTCTCAGTTTAAACATTTGATATGTCATCTATGTTGTATTTTGAATAAAATATTGAAATTTGAAACGTCCACATCATTGCATTCTGTTTTTATTCACAATTTGTAGTGTCCCAACTTTTTTGGAATCGGGTTTGTAGATCTGCCACACTGCTGATGATATTGCTGCTGCTTTTGATTATTGCTGTTGTTATAGGTTATTGCTGCTGCTGCAGAGCAAGTACAGGAACTTGCTACTGCCAGTACATACACCGATACGCTGCTGTGAGAATGTAAGACATGCTCCTTCAGTACAAATAGCATATATATAAAATTATCCATAGCTGATCCATACAGGTGGAGCTGGGGAAGGTGGAGGGTTTCAGAGGAACTCTGAAAGTGTGCTGCAAACTTCTATAATGAACGTTAACTATTTAAAAGTAGGCTGTCTAACATCTTATTGTATAATATAGGCGTATAAAAACATTTTTGGGCCAACTCTTAGGCAAGGTTTTCCAGAAGGACTGCAGGACTTTTGTGTCAAGTTGGGCTGGTTCTAAATTATTACATTGTGCATAATGAACAAGGTGGAGATGGTTGAAACCTTTACAAGCAATAATGCCTCTAATTAAGTAGAAAGGGCGATGCTGCAGTTATGATCAGTTTGAGCACATTTTCACTACTACACTTTTGCTAGCCCTACCATGTTAGTCTGACTAAGACTCTACTAAAGACCTTGACTTGTGTACTTGGCATTGTGCAGCAGGTCTGGTCTGGTTCAGGGTGAGCAGGCAGCGATTATGTGTGTTAGAGCATGACCTGCTTTGCTTCTTTTTTAAGGTGCATACCTATAAGACAACAAAATGTGCTGTTTCTCACAAACAGACAAACAGGTCATCTTGTTCAGGCATGTTTAAATGGCAGAGGAAGATTCCCTCCTGCTGTGCTTTGCTCTGCAGCCAAGTTCAGTCCTTAGGTCCTGTTCAGTAGGAGGTCTTGAATGAGCTGATTTGCTTTTATGTAAATACAAAAAAGAAAAAAGGACATATGTAATGTTCACCCTGAATGAAATCTTTAAAACTGTAAAAGTAAAATAATATGAAAAAATATTTTATTTTATTTTATTTTAGGAAAGTTTTAATTTAATTTAAACATTTTTTTATATTTAGTTTTGTTTCATTTTAGAAATGAAAATAAATAAATATTTCTAATAATAAATTAATTTTAAGAAATATTTTAAAAACAATATTTCTTAAAGTAAAATATTTGTTTTGTAATATACAATTAAAAGTGTCTTAAGACATTTTATGTTAAGACATTTAATTAAATTACAAAGTACAACCTGAATTCCGGAAATGTTGGGACATTTTTTTTAAATTTGAATGAAATGAAAACTAAATGACTTTAAAATCACATGAGCCAATATTTTACTCACAATAGAACATAGATAACATAAATGTTTAAACTGAGAAATTTGACATTTTTATGCACAAAATGAGCATGTTTCAAATTTGATGCCTGTTACAGGTCTCAAAATAGTTGGGATAGGGGCATGTTTACCATGGTGTAGCATCTCCTCTTCTTTTCAAAAACCGTGTGAAGACGTCTGGGCATTGAAGTTATGAGTTTCTGAAGTTTTGGTGTTGAAATTTGGTCCCATTCATGCCTGATATAGGTTTCCAGCTACTGAAGAGTTTGTGGTCGTCTTTGACATATTTGTCTTTATAGGTAAAAGATCTGGACTGCAGGCAGTCCAATTCAGCACCAAGACTCTTCTACGACAAAGCCAAGCTGTTGTAATAGCGGCAGTATGTGGTTTTGTATTGTCCTACTGAAATACACAAGGCCTTCCCTGAAATAGACGTCGTCTGGAGGGGTGCATTATGTTGCTCTAAAACCTTTATATACCTTTCACCATTCAAAGTGCCTTCCAAAACATGCAAACTGCCCATAGCGTTTGCATTTATGCACCCCCATACCATCGGAGATGCTGCCTTTTGAACTGAATGCTGATGACACGCTGGAAGGTCTCCCTCCTCTTTAGCCCTGAGGACACGGCGTCCGCGATTTCCAACAAGAATGTCAAATTTGGACTTGTCTGACCATAGAACACTTTTCTTTAAATGCTTGAAAAAGGGCTTTAAAACAGTCCATTTTAAATTAGCCTTGGCCCACAGGACACAATGGCACTTCTGGACCAGTTCACATATGGCTTCCTTTTTGCATGATAGAGCTTTAGTTGGCATCTGCAGATGGCACGGCGGATTGTGTTTACTGACAGTGGTTACTGGAAGTATTCCTGTGCCCATTTAGTAATGTCTTTGACACAATCATGCCGATGAGTGATGCAGTGTCGTCTGAGGGCCCAAAGACCACGGACATCCAATAAAGGTCTATGGCCTTGTCCCTTGCGCACAGAGATTTCTCCAGTTTCTCTGAATCTTTTGATGATGTTATGCACTGTAGATGATGAGATTTGCAAAGCCTTTGCAATTTGACATTGAGGAAGATTGTTTTTAAAGTATTTCACAATCTTTCACAGCTCTGCCCATCTTTACTTCTGAGAGACTCTGCCTCTCTAAGACCCTTAGCTTTTATAGTTAATCATGTTTATAGACCTGATATCACTTAACTTAATTAGTTGCTAGATGTTCTCCCAGCTGAATATTTTCAAAATTTCTTACTTTTTCAGTCATTTGTTGCCCCCGTGCCAACTTTTTTGAGACCTGTAGCAGGCATCAAATTTAAAATGAGCTTGTTTAGTGGATAAAAGTGTAAAATTTCTTAGTTTAAACATTTGTTATGTTATCATTTTATTTAAATAAAATAAAAAAGTCCCAACATTTCTGGAATTTGGGTTGTAAAAAAAAATAAATAAATAAAAAAAACTGGTTGAAAATGTTTAAAGGAGTATTTTAGCAGTGTTGTACAAGGTTCATCTTAATCTGCCAGTGCCAAACTTGTTTATAAGTGATTAAGTCACTCTATAGTCTCACTAACATCACACAACATTTCTTGACAGTAATCATGACTAGCTGAAGGCTTACTCAGCAGATGGGCGGAGCATCTGCCTTGTTCACTCTCCTCACCTGGGTTTATCACCACACCTGTTAATATATTATTTACTAATTGTTATTGTGTTGCACTCACCTACTAATTTGCATGTATTCAGAGATGTGGACTTTTTTCATGTGTTTTGAGTTAACCATGTGCAGCTGAGCAGGTTTTAAACACGTAAGAGGATAACCGGATTAGGGAGCACTTTGTGAGTCAGCAGTGGCCAATATGTCTGAGTTAGTTTCCTTTCTCCCAACAGTCACGTGGTTATTTTTTTAGCCGCACTGTGTCTCTCAGCGCTCGTAACAACACAATCAGAAACATGCGGGTCTGGTTTGAGATAGGAAATGCGAGTGTTAATGGACTTCCTGCCACAGTTTCTCTTTATCCATCCGAGCCTACCACAATCCTGGGATGTTTCAGGCTTTATGAAAAATGCAGGAGAGTGTGGGGAATACTGATGCTGATGTTTCACATGGATGGCTTTTTGTAATGTGATCATGCCATGCCACATAACAGAATAAGAAACCTCTGATCCCCACATCAGCACTGCCTTTTATTGGCTCTCAGTGCTATCTGTGGATAACGCAGCATGACTGAGCCTTTAGCAGGCCGTTCCCAGCACGGGAACATCAGGGCGCGTAAGATTTCTGCGGTAAGGTTTCACCGTCAAAAAGAACAGCACACATCTGGGATCAACAAGTTAAACCAGAGTTGTTAACCTTCAGATTCCAGTAATCTGGCGTAAGCATGATTCCAGCTTTTACAACAGCTGCAGTCCAGTGCAGTGAAGAGTTCAAAGTTCCATAATTTGGCGCCATTTGAGAATAAGGTCTTTTGAAAGTTTATCATTAACCCTTTTAAAGCACTATTCTTAACTTAGACCTTAACTGATTCTGGTCTGTTTTTTTTTTTTTTAAACGGTACCCATGGGCGATTTAGAGTAATGATGATAATGCCAGGCGCTCTCCAGATAGCAGAAACAAGTTTGGGTCAACATCATTGGCTTGGAATGCACATTGAATAATGCATGTCCCTTGTTAACCTAGCAGACCAGAGCTTAGTGAACTGCTTAAACCCAAATTATACTTTGGTGTATGCTAGTGTATGTATATGCATAACGTGTGATGCGAACTTTATCTATATGTGTGTAGGCCAATTTTTCTAACTGCTCATACTCTCATATGTATATATGAGGTTTTTTTTGCACTAATTAGTTTGTCCACAAGGCGGCAACACTGGCGCATGATTTATAAATTGAGGGAAGGAAATAGTAAATTGTGCGCACGATTTAGTAAATTGAGGGAACGAATTAGTTAATCGTGCGCACAATTTAGTAAATGGACAATTTTATTAGTTATAACTTTTGGAGAGAAATAGTGCAAACACTACGGACAAAGATGAATCTTTCTAGTGCACATTAATGCTTGTGTTTGCACACGCTATCAAATGGAGTATAGTTTTTAAAGGCTATATGTTCAGCTGTACACGTATGCTAAGTGTACACATACGCTAAAGGCTGATTTATACTTTTGTTTGTCCCATGTGTAGCCTATGACATAGCCTGACGTGCACCTCTTCAAAAATGTAACAACGTGTCAATTCTACGCGGACCGCAAGTGCTGTGATTGGTCTGCTAGAAGACGGGTCAAAAAACTGGCGCGGGTCAAAAAACTGGCGCAGAGCAATAGGAGAAGAGCGAGCACATGAAGTCAAACTGCAACAGAAGTCGTTACCCATTTGCCACTTCTCTGCCGTTTCTATTTATACGTTTCTCTGACAACGTACATGACAAGCTGCTTCTTCTTCGGCTTTTGTTTTGATACTCAACATCACCGCGGACACTGCCAACTAGTGGTCTGCATGGACGTCGATGCGGACAATGACGCAGAAGTATAAATGAAAATGGACACATTGCCTACGGCGCAGAGGCTCCGGCGTAGGTCAGACGCAGAAGTATAAATCAGCCTTAAGTGTACACATACGCTAAGTGTACACTTATGCTAAGCATCAAAACTAAGGTATACTTCAGGCCGATTTGTAATTCTCTACATAGACTACAACTCCGCAGAGAGTTTAAGGTTAGCATTTTGCTAAGCTAATAAACAAACAAAAAAAAAAAATACACATCACACACAAATTTTGGGTACAATAAAAAATGTAAATAACACAGAATTAATTTAATTGATACTTCTCACTTCTCAGTAATTAATGAAAACTAGCAATTATCTCTAACCTCATCCGCCATCTTGAATTTGTCTATGAGTCCTGCAGTGAAATGTTTTTGTAGGCCAAACTGAAAGTTAGCATTACAATGTTAAAAGGGATTTTTCCTATGGCTATAATTGCAGAAAATAAGATCTGTGAGCAACAAAAGTTAGATTCTTACAAGTTTTATTCATAATGATAATCTTCACTAATAAACACAACTTTTATGAACTTTGAGACGATAAATACAATCTCCAAAAGTAAAAATCTAAAGTTAGACTATAAATTAACTACACCACAGTTGCATGACTTCACTGTCAACATCACTAAGCTTCCGACAGCTGTCAAGTCTTTATTTAAAGTCTACAAGTTGGAAAGTTTGAGTTAGAATATTTTGCAAGAGCATGTGTGTAAACACAACTTGCTGTAAAAGCAAACTAGTGAGTATTAGTTTCTGTTTGGCGCAATGATGTTTAATGTTCCTGAAAACTTAAGCCACTTAGCAACAACTTTTTTCAGGACACGTAAATACTTAAAAAAACAAACAAACAAACAAACAAAAAAAAACATGAGTACACGAAAAATCACAAGCGGTATTGATGATGTATTTTATGTCATAGAATAAAACGTGTAAATATCTTGAGCTTGTGTTCACCACAGACAGTATTTCAGACATTTAACCAAAAAACCCATTCAAAAATTCCATTAACTTCAGGATGACGAAACCTGAAAGTGCTAAAATGCTAACTTGTATCCCGATTTTAGGACCCATTTCTGCTGTCACTGCCTTGTTATCCAGCTCAATTTGAGAATGTTGCAAATTCTGACTAAAATCTGTGTGGTAGCTCAATTTTAAAACTATTCCCTTGTTCTGGTGAGTGAGAGTGATGTTTTTTTCTGAGTTTTAGTAGTAGGGCTGGAGAACAGAAGATTACAGGACTGTGAGTGATCAAGAACAGTCCTTGAGAGGCTGATATCATGATGCCACAGGTAATTAGAAGCTTGTTGAGGATGAGTAGAGCCCTTTTTCAAGCATTTAATTTGTGATATGAAGGGGTCTCAAGTCGGAGAAGTTGATCTGTGGTTTCTGTGGGAAAAGTACATCTTAAATTTGCCATGAAGATGTGGCTGTTGTGTGTGAGCGTAATTGGTGGGCTGAAATGGCAACATGCATGCACAGTTTTTCTTACAGTTTAGATATACTAAAATGTACTCATAATGATATTTGCGGCATAAAATATTTAATTAATTTCACATGTTAAACATTCACGTTACCAATACAAAAACATCAGGTCAATATCAGTCTTAGAACAGGTTTTTATTTTTATTGGTGGTATTAGAGGCTGCGTCCAAAAGCTGAAAAATGCTGCCTTCGGAGGATGCATTCCAAGGTAAGAAGGTATCAAGACATGTCTGAATCTACTTCCAGCTTCACTTCCTGTCTCCTGAGATACCTTCTTCTGTTAGATTTATGAAGGCAGCATAGATGTTTCCTTTACTGCCTTTGATGTCCCACAATCCTGTGCGTTCCGTTCTATGATAGTTGAGCTAAAAAATAGATGGCATTTGAAAGTTGGTGGTCAGTTTGTGTCTAAAATCTATCAATCTGTCAATCCTTTCCATGTCAGGGCCGGGTGAGGTTTCCCGTGTTGTGTCAAATTAAGCCACTCCTGGTGGTTCCCTTCTGTCAATTCTTTAAGTTTCAGCTTTGCAACCATACCCCCGTAATATTATACATGTATAATATTATGCTGGACCCACATTGGACCAGCGGTTTAGAAAGTTGGATGGATGATTCAAATGTGTTTGCCATTTTCTGGGCAGATGTGGGAATTCATTTGGTGCACGACTCACACAGTGCATTATGGGTAGCCTTTGATTGTACGTTGGTTGTACACTTGTTGTTGCGCGTTAACTTCCACTATGGTTTCGGAGTCGGACACAACTACAAATGGCTGTCCCCTCAAATAGTGCCCTATGGGGGCGAATTCGGACACAGCCTAATGCTGCGTTCCAGACAGCTCAGATTTTGGATTTTTTTTCCCAACCCATTTTTGGAAATATTGTCTGGAACACCATTTATAGTTGGACATTCGATCTGTGAACTTGGGGTACATCGATCAACCCCAACTTCAGTGAGACGTG
Organism: Chanodichthys erythropterus; assembly: GCF_024489055.1. NCBI lineage: Eukaryota > Metazoa > Chordata > Actinopteri > Cypriniformes > Xenocyprididae > Chanodichthys > Chanodichthys erythropterus. Next base: position 2,928,673 of record NC_090224.1, on the reverse strand, counting down.
TCATTTGACATCACTTCCAAGATGTTGGCCACTCCTGCTTCCAGTGAGCATAAACGCAAAAAAAAAAAAAATAACATTAGACATTAAGTTTATGTAATTATACCTTAGTTTTTGCTTTTTATCAGCTGTTTTCAAACATTTTTATGTTGTTTTTATTCTGTTTTTGCCCTAATTGATACAAAAACACGATATGCTCCTCTTGTTATGCTGTGTTGACATCATATGGTCAACATGATGGTGTCATCTGATCGCCTGGAGCTCACTGAGGTCCGATGTAGGACATATAATTTGGGATATTTCCAAGTCCAACCTCATCTGGAACGCAGCATAAGTCTTGTCTTTGCTTGTCCTCTGTGGAGCATTAATCAGTCAGCGCCACCTGTTGTACTGGAGTGAATTTAGTTTTCATTGTCTGATGCAGGGTTAAGGTTAGCCATTTAAGGTTAGAAAACATTTCTAATTTTTTTTTTTAGACTAAAACTAAAACTGAAATAAAATGAATAAAAAATATAAAATTTTTAAAAAATGAAAAAAAATGACAAAAACATTCAATAAAATGACTGAAATGTAAATGGAATTAAAAAAAATGATGAAAAACTAATTTGAAATATTAATAAAAACTATACCATAACTATAATATCTATATTAATATAAAACTATAATATCTTAATGGTACTAAAATAACTCTGGTATGATGAATATTTGCTTGGTACGAATAGCCTTTCATTAGCCATTTGTTTCACATTTTGTGAAAACATAGCTACATGTGTGAATAGACCTTTATCTGCCGTTTGCAACCCCATTTAAATGGTTTTACCACCTTATGAAGTATATTATTCCCAGAGATCACAGGGGATTACCAGACAGGGTAAAAAATGGTTTGTGCACAGCTCCATCAGATAACTTTGGTTCAGCTCACTTACAGGCGGAAACAACTCCATAAAAGAGAAAGAGAACGAGCCCTCTGTGTCTGCACAGCTGCGGCCCAGACATGGCATTGTGCTGTAGGCGTGCAGGGTGTTCAGGAGATGTCTATCACTGAGAGAGGAGATTGAGATCTCGTTCTGGCTTTGACGGCATGTCTCCGAGCTTGTTCGGCAGCAGATTTGGCAGAACATGCCACAGATTTTGGCAGCGAATTGTGCATCATAGGAACTGAGCTAAATGATCCATTTCGCAACACTAAATAGGCCATGGCACGTGTTTACTATTTTTAGTTTTTATACCTGTCTTGTAAAATTTTCTGGAGGTGTTCCACTACACAACATTTATGTCCATTAAATTGGCCACAGCTCTTTAAAACTGAATTGCAATAGAAAGTTTGCTATTTGGCTAAATATTTTGAATGAAAGGGCTCAGGTTGTCCTGAATGACATTCTGAGTTTTTATGAGGTACAATGACCTCATTTGTAAGAGACAGCACTCCAGCTGTTTGAGGTTATCATAATGATGTGTTTTGTAGTCATTGATAACAGTGTAGTCAACCATGTCTGTCATATAAAATGTATTGTGAAGTGGTTCTGCAATGAGCCGCCCCAGGGTGGTGGCCTCGCCCTCATCATAACACATGGGTGGAGCTTGAGAGAATGACCAAAAGCATCAAGTGCAAGCTTCCCTTCTCTTGGTTGGCTGATTTAAGCAGATTTCCAAAAAACAAATCCTTTTCATAGCCACAATAACAGATAATAATAATCTAAAGTAGCTTAAAATGGGCAGCTTCCTACTTATTTCATTGGCCTTGATTTAGATTTTTTTCATCTTTAATTTTCAGCTATTCTTGGGATGCACAATGTATTATATTAAATTATATTATATTATATTGTATTATAATGTATTATATTAAACCTTATTGGTTAATGGACAATATTTTTTTAAAGGTGTCATCGAACGTTTTTTTACAAGATGTCATATAAGTGTCCCCTGAATGTGTCTGTGAAGTTTCAGCTCAAAATACCCCATATATTTTTTTTTTTATTAATTTTTTAACTGCCTATTTTGGGGCATAATTAGAAATACGCCGATTCAGGTTGCGGCCCCTTTAATTGCTCGCGCTCTCCGCCCCCTCCCGAGCTCTCGACTCTATCATTGCATAAACATATGCAATGATATATGCATATGCATCACTAAAAATATCATGTTATCATGGATCATGTCAGGTATTATTGCTCCATCTGCCATTTTTCGCTATTGCTTACCTAGTCTGATGATTCAGCTGTGCACTGATCCAGATGTAATACTGGCTGCCCCTTGTGTAATGCCTTGAACATGAGCTGGCATATGCAAATATTGGGGTCATACATATTAATGAGCCCGACTGTTACGTAACAGTCAGTGTTATGTTGAGATTCGCCTGTTCTTCAGAGGTCTTTTAAACAAATGAGATTTATATAAGAAGGAGGAAACAATGGAGTTTGAGATTTCCATGTACTGAACTCTTGTTATTCAACTAGGCCAGGGTAAATTAAATTTTTAATTCTAGGGCACCTTTAATATTTTTTTGTGATCGTTTTTTGTGAAACTTTTTATTTGATATAATTTTTTTTATAAAAAGTAAAAAACCCAATAGCAGACAGTTCAGTGGAATCCTATCAAATCTTAAAATTAATATCCATTTTTATTTTAGCATTATATAATTTATTAATATTACATTTTTATTAATTGTAAATTAGCTTTTATTTTATATTATCAGGTTTCATTGGAATTTAGTTATTTCTTATGCATTTTGGCCATTCATTTACACAACAGCGTCATTTTAGTGGCCTGAAATGCAAACTTTTGAAAACGGGATTCAAAGTGGAAGTTTTTGAAAATGATACTGTGATCATCTCCATGTAAACTGCAAAAATATGAATCTGTGAAAACAGCGATGGCATGCACATGCGCATTATATGTTTAGTCTATCCACCTTATTTTTCAACGCAGTTTTTTGTGAATGTGCGAGACTTCTGATTTATTAGCCGCTATAGGGAAATAATGATAAAAATATCAAAGTGCAGTAAACTGTAGGTGGATAGGCATGTGTGAGGCAAGTGCTCTGTAAAAGAATAAGTATGCGCAGGCACGTGATCTTTCTTTACAAAGTGACATCGCCAACTACTTGTCTGGCATGCGTAATACAGTGTTTCTAGTTGTTTACGCGGATCCGTGTAAATGGGGATAGTTTTGATAACATTGTCATCTGTACACAGAAAAACTTTTCACTGAAAAGTGAAATTTTATTTCACTTAATAAATTTAGCATTTCAAATTAAACTTATTTCAGTCAGTTGCCAAGACAACATTTCAAATATTTTGTTTAGTTTAAATGTTTCATCTAATATTTGTATTTTATTTTATTTAAGCTTTATTCCACTTAAAAATGTTTTTAATACTATTTGTTTTATTTAACAGTAACAACACTGGTACAATACAACGTTGTGATTGCGAAATTCAGTTGTGGCATTTAATGTAAAATTATTCATTTTTGTTTTTAGTTTTTTATTTTTTAAATTATCTACACAAAATATTGCCTTATTTGTACTAAGCAGAATTTCTTATATCGGTGCATCCATATATATCCTTCATGGCCTGTTTTGGGTGGGTTTGTCATGTGTTTTGGTTCGGTTTCCTTGTTTTCAGTTTGTGTCCATGGTTTTTTATTGATTGTTTTTGTCGTTGCACTTGTGATTCATTCTGTTGATTGGTTTCTCTGTGTATTTAAAGGGTTAGCTCACCTAAAAATAAAAATTATGTCATTAATGACTCACCCTCATGTCGTTCCAAACCCGTAAGACCTCCGTTCATCTTCGGAACACAGTTTAAGATATTTTAGATTTAGTCCTTTCTGTCCCTCCATTGAAAATGTATGTACGGTATACTGTCCATGTCCAGAAAGGTAATAAAAACATCATCAAAGTAGTCCATGTGACATCTACGCACCATTTAAAAAAATATAGCAATACCAAAATACAAACAATGTAGAAGAGCTTGAATACAGTGTGCGTCTCCCTCAGACTGTAAACGAAGCTCGGGCGCACCGGATAACACATCAGCAGCGTCACTGCGGAGTCGTGTACCACACTCCGGAGCAGAAGGGGGTGGTAATGCACCAATAAGCTGGATGCCAACCACCGTGAAACAGGAAAGAAGAAGAAGAAAAAGAAGAAGTGGGCTGCGTCCGAAAACCTAGGTAGCTGTCTTGCTGCCTCGCTGTCTTATAAGAGAATGACTTGTACGGCAGCGTTTGTGCATGAAGGCACCTCACGAAACTGATTTCGGACAGACTTCTGAGGCAGCGTAACAGTTTAATGATCTACAGCAATATAGCGCGAGCTTTGGTGAGAACTAAACAAATATTTAATTACTACAGTAGTAATTTCACGATAGAAATGATATCAAAATTGAAATATGTTGATCAAAATCGTACATTTATGCACAAACTGAGCAGCAAACGCAACCTTTGGACGCCATCTTTATTTTTCTAGCTCAACTGTCACAGAATGGAAAGCACGGGATTGTGGGATATCAAAGGCAGCTAAGGATGCATCTATGCTTCCTTCAAAAATCGATCTGAGGAAGGTATCTTATGAGAGAGGAAGTGAAGCTAACATTGGATTCGGACATGCCTTGATGCCTTCTTACCTTGAAATGTGTCCTCAGAAGGCAGCATTTTTCAGTTTTTGGACGCAGCCGTGGAGTCCTGAACGCAAATTGACAACAGACCCGGAAGCGAATACAATGTTGAATAAAGTCGTAGTTTTCGTTATTTTTGGACCAAAATGTATTTTCGATGCTTCAAAATGTTGCGGATGTCCTAACCGCCAAAAACAACCACGGCGACGTAAAAGTGCATTACCAACGCCGACAGATGAAAGGATTCAATGGAATCAATTCAATGGAATCAATTCAATGGAATAGATTCCGGAACAGAAGACAATGCTGAATAAAGTCGTAGTTTTTGTTATTTTTGGACCAAAATGTATTTTCGATGCTTCAACAAATTCTAACTAACCCACTGATGTCACATGGACTACTTTGATGATGTTTTTATTACCTTTCTGGACATGGACAGTATACCATACATACATTTTCAAAGGAGGGACAGAAAGCTCTCGGACTAAATCTAAAATATCTTAAACTGTGTTCTGAAGATGAATGGAGGTCTTATGGGTTTGAAACGACATGAGGGTGAGTCATTAATGACATAATTTTCATTTTTGGGTGAACTAACCGTTTAAGCCCTGTGTTTTGTTCAGTTCATTTGTCTGTTCTTTTATCACTTCCACATTAAAAGATCTGAACTCTGACTCACATCCCTTTGGCTACCAGCCCGATAGTCCACCCTCTCCTTGTCGAGCTTTCTTCCAGTCTCTCTCGTGGCTATTCCAATGGGAATGGGGCTCGTCTGTTATTGCAGCTGCTGGCGGTGCTTTTGAGAGGGAAGCAGATGCCTGCCATGTTACCGTGTGGTTGATTAAACAGGTGAACAGAGTCTAGCTGTTAGCATATTTCTTACACATTGTCAGTTATTACCAAGCCTTATGAAGTGTAAATAAACAGTAGAGAAAACGCTTTGCTGGAGGGACCAAATACGATCATAAACAGTAGGCTGTCTACACTTCCGAAGCCATGGATGTCTGTAAGGAATATCGTTTGGCATTAGGCCATGTGTATTTGTGTATACATTCTTTCTGGATCTCTAGCTTAGAGACTCCTGTACATGTCATGCTTAACTACCGTAAAAACAGTACTAGCACAGACAGGAAGAGTCTTAATTATCAGTTGATTGACAGCTACCACACTCGCTCCACTGTGCTCAGGCTGTCGTCGGTTGATTATCGAGGGTCAGCAGAGGTTGTGGGTACTTCCAGACAAGCTTTCCACAAGCTCCATGGGAGGGTGGCTTCAGTGTTTTGTTCCCTGTTCTCCACAGTTAGTATGTTTGCAGCTGCCACATGGTCTTCTGTGCCAAACTCCAACAAAAGATATTACACCCCCTACGATCAGATTTTCCTCAATTTGCTATTTAAGCCATTAATCAAATTTTCTGCTGCTTGAATAAGAAAATTCTTGAAGCTTTTGCCATTAAGCTGCAAAGTAGGACTATTTGTCTGGTCAATGATGGATGCTAGACTTGAAGTTCACAAAAACTCAAATGCAAGTGGAAGAAAAAATTGGTTTGATGGAGTAATTGAAATGGAAAGACCATGATGAAATGGTTTGATTAACAGAACTTTTCAACCCTGTGTTACTACATTTTATTTATTTATTTTTTACGTTGCAATGGGGCATATGGTTTAGGTGATAGATAGATTGTTCACGGTATATTTGTGATGATTTTGCTGTCGCTAAAATATTCAAGAATTTATTTTGGACTGATTTTTCTCCAATTTTTTTTCTTACTATGCGAGCGCTAAGACAGACATTTAAACTTCAATAGCAAGAAGTTTGTTAGAGTTGGTCAAACAGTTAATTCAGTGAATCAATTCATTTGTTTCACTAAATTGTTTCAGTCAAACGATTTGTTTATGTCATCTTTCAAAAAGTTCCTGGAAGTCTCTGTATGGCATATTTCAAATTTTACAATTTTTTAGTAAAAGTTTAGGGTCGGTACACAGACTTCTCTTATGTCTACTATGGCTGCATTTATTTGCTCAAATACTGTAAAACAGTAATTTTGTGAAACATTATTACCATTTAAAATAAATTGTTTTCTATTTTAAAATATTTAAAAATGTAATTTATTCCTGTGATTGCAATTATAAGTAGCCCTTACTTCAATCTTCATTGTCACATGATCCTTCAGAAATCATTCTAATATGCTGATTTGGTGCTCAAGAAACATTATTAATGTTGAAAACAGTGTAAATAGAAATAGCTTATAAGTGAATAGAAAGTCCAGAACAGAATTTGTTTAAAATAATAATCTTTTATAACAATTTAAAAGTCTTTATTGTCACTTTTGATCAATTGCTGAAAGTATTCATTTAAAAAAATGTACTGGCCAGTAGTGTACATGTAGTAAATATCGCAATTTATTGTTACATTGGTGCTTATATAAATGCTTAAATGGTGCTTATATGGTGTGTGTGTGTATATATATATATATATATATATATATATAATATTTATATATATACAGTCGTGCTCAAAATTATTCATACCCTTGGTAAATATGACCAAAGAAGGCTGTAAAAATAAATCTGCATTGTTAATACTTTTGATCTTTTATTTAAAAAATCTACAAAAATCCAACCTTTATTTGGAGAATAATATATATATATATATTTTTTTTTTTTTGCTTCATCTGACCATAGAACATTTTAAAAGTGACTGACACTACTGGAAATTCAAACAGGATGGGTTATATAGTCAGATGAAGCAAAAAAAAAAATTTGCTTTTTTAGCAGCAAACACATAAGATGGGTTTGGTGCATACAGGGGTAAAAAGTACCCCATGTGTACAATGAAATACTGCTGTATCTTTAATGTTGTGGGCTTATTTTTCTGCTGGAGGTCCTGCACATCTTGTTCAGATACATGGCATCATGGATTCTATCAAATACCAACAGATAAAAAATCAAAACCTGACTGTCCCTGTTAGAAGTCATATAATGGGCTGTGGTTGGATCTTCTGTCAGGACAATGATCCAAAACAAACATCAAAGCCAACACAAAAATGGGTCACTGAACACAAAACCAAGCTTCTGCCATGACCATCCCAGTCCCCTGACCTGAACCCTAAAGAAAATGAGTGGAGTGAACTGAAGAGAAGAAGCACCAACATGGAGCTGGAATCTGAAGGATCTGGAGAGATTCTGTATGAAGAAATGGTCTCTGATATCTTGTCAGGTGTTCTCCAAACTCATCAGGCATAATAGAAGAAGACTCAGAGCTATTATCTTGGCAAAAGAAGGTTGCAAAAAGTATTGAATTAAAGGATATGATTAATTGCGAGCAGTGTGTATTAGAGAAAAACATTTCTCTCATAATGAGATTTTCCCCCCATTTAAAATTATTATTCTCCAATGAAAGGTTGGATTTTTGTAGATTTTTTTTTGAATAAAAGATCAAAAGTATCAACGATGCAGATTTATTTTCACAGCCTTCTTTGGTCATATTTACCAAGGGTATGAATAATTTTGAGCACAACTGTATATAATTGTATGTTTCGCTTCAGTCCAGTACAGCACAGCCTGGGAACCCAACTTGCCAATGCAGTAGCAGGTGGTATTAGGGGGAGGGGACATTGATATTTTCCCTCCTCCCTATTTTTGGTTCCTTTCTCCAGAAGAGATTGATAAATTGATACTTTTCTCCTACAGGATGTTTTTGTCAGTTATATGCTTTTATATCAAGTTGTTCCAAACCTGTATAAATTTCTTTGTTCTGCTGTACACAAAAGAAAATATTTGGAAGAACGTTTGTAACCAAGCAGATCTCCCCCCCCCCCCATTGACTACCACAGTAAGAAAACAATACTATGGCAGTCAATGGGGGGCGAGATCTGCTTGGTTACAAACATTCTTCTAAATATTGTCTGTGTGTACAACAGAACTAAGAAATTTACACAAGTTTCGAACAACTTGAGGGGGAGTAAATGATGACAGAATTTTCATTTTTGGGTGAACTATCCCTTTTAGATGATGTTCAGCCTGCTAAAATCACAGATTCACTGACTCATTCACTCTCTCTTAAACAGCTCCCCCCACACATAAGCCGTGTCCCAGTTCATGGACTGCGTCCTCCGGAGGTCGCATTTGAAGGCTGCATACGTCGTTGAGTTGGTCTCATTTAAGAAAAGTACCCGTTAGATTGCAAAGTAATAAAGAAATGACAGTATTTTACACCTCACAAGGAATAACGGTCAATTTTATTATGGTTACTTTTCTTATATGAGACCGACTCAATGACGTATGCAGCCTTCAGATGTGACCTCCGATGCAGCCCCTGGACACAGCTATAGACACACACACACACACACACACACACACAACAAACAAACATGTTTACTTAGAATCTAAATGGGCACATTCCATAGACTTCCATTGTTTTTAATATGGCTGCTATAAATGTTATAACCTTACCCTGACAGAAAACTGTCTGCATTTTAGAATTAAAACAAACAAACAAAAACTTACTGTTTTACAAATGAGGACGTCCCCATAAAGAGATTTTGTCAGATTTAGCACACACAGATCTAGTACAGATTTGGCTCCAAAATATGGTTAAGTAGGCACACACACACACACACACACACCTGGTTGTCCATTTCACAGCTCTTCTCTAAACAAACTGTAAACAGTGCTGCAGCAGAACATAAGGAGAGAGAGAAAGAGGGGGGAGAAGTGAAGAGCAGTGGGCGGAGTCTAAACTCCTGTGTCCTATGAGAGGCATGGGTGTTGAAAAGAGGCATGGCTTGTTGATAGTAACATCTGTGCCTGTGTTCTCAGAGAGAGAGAGCGAGAGAGAGAGAAAGGAAAAGACAAGGGGGTGGTGGAGCGTTTGTATGAGATAGGCTGTTGAACAGCAGGGAGACGCCGCATGTGTGTTTACCGGTCAGCCGAGGAGGATCGCTCACGCTGTCTGATATGGAAGCATTCTGGGACTGATTTACGGCACGATAACGTTCAGAATGACTCCAGTGACCAAAGTGACAACCTTGAATTTACATGCTTTTCAAGCCTTTTAGAGATCCTTTGCGCTTCTTGAGCCAGTCTTGTTTCCTCTTGAGGGATGTAACATTAAACGGACCGTAAGCGAAAGGCATAAAGGGTAAGTTAACACAAGCAGCGGTTTTCCATCTCACGATATTCTGAATGAACAGTTGTGGTTTAATTTATTTTTTTTTTTCCCATGTTTTTCTTCAGCTGTGACAGCAGCTGAGCTGTTTTAATAGCTTGTAAAGCCTTGAAGGGCAGGTGTGCGTTCGCTCACTGTGCGGTGTGGACGTGTACAGCTCTGCAGTGCACCGGTTTCAGCCCTTGAGCTCTGGCTGATGTGACGAGGCATGTGGCTCACCTTTAATCATGCAAATTATGCACAAAATAAATGAGAGTATAAAAAGAGTCGCAGGCATCCATTTTAATGTGATTGGACTGGCCAAGCGGAGGTTGGTGAGAACAGAGATCACCTTGAAAGCAAACTGCTCGCATTGTCTTATCACAAATTGTTGAGGTTTCCTCACTGTATTGCTTGTCTTGAGCGTGTTCGGCTGTATTCTCTCTCAAGGGTTGTTCTGAAAGGAGAACAAGTTGTTTGGTTGCTTTAGTACTGCGTAAGTGATTAGTTACTGTATCTTTTGGTTCAAAATTCCACTGTCACATCTGTTTCGAGCACTACCCCACCCTCAGAGGTATCTAGATTAAGATTGAGGCAGTTATGGTTTCAATATAGCAGCCTCTGAAGCTTTCTCTTGTCCTTTCTTTCACCTTTTTATTCTTTGATAAATTGGCATCTTTCGGTGTCGTTCATAATTAATGTGAACATTCGGGCTAATATCAAGGGAGATTTCTGCTGACCCATCAACTGTCTCATAGGCTAATGGCACATTTAAATATTAAATGGTTTTTAATAGGAAGGTGTGGCTTACCCTATGGATTGCAGGATCTCATTTTTATTTTTAATTAAGCTGACAGATTCTTATTTCACTAGGTCATAGGAACATTAGGTAGAGGTCATCAAATGTAAATTAATAATTTTTGTGGTTGTCCTTGGATTAGTGCAAAAAAAAGAGGGTTTAACGCCGGCCGGTGATACATGTGATGGTTGCCATGGCAACAGCAGGGCAAGGGAGGGACGGATAGCATCCTCAGTGCAACATTTTGCTGCACATGTGTCAGCTCTGCTACATAATGCTTTGACATTACTACATTTATGATTATATTTGTCTGTCTTGTGTTATATTTATGTTCAAAGTGTAGAGTACAATTTTAAATTATTTGGTTTTGGCGAATGGAAGAAGATGGCTTGTATGTAAAGTGTTTTCTTTCTTATCATATATCTGAACTCATTATCCTTTATGGTTCAGTGGAAATTACATGTTTTGTAAGGATGTCTCTAGCCTCGAGGGACATATACTATAGGATCAAATTAGCATTCACAGTGGTCAATGGAGTCAGCGAGCCGCCATACATCTAAGTCAGGTGTCATTTCCTGTCATTCAGGGTCTCAGAGTTCACCAGCATCTCTCTACTGAACTCCTTCCTTCTCTTATCCAGGTCCAACGCAACACTCGTGGCCGCAGGCCGAGGCAAGTTCAGACTACCATCTGCAAACATGCCTGCTGTCGATGAGCTTATTGTGGGCTACACTGACTCACCATTTCAGGGATTTTGAAAGCTAAAATTTGGCCTTGCTTTTTCTCTAAAATGCAGGGTGGCACATAGAGCTATCAAGGAAGGCTGTACAGTTGGTACTAGCAAAATTGCTAAAAAGTATTTTATCATTTAGGCATCACAGCATTATAATGTAAAGTATGAAAATTTATATTTATTTTGAGATTTGCTAAAGATTACTTTGTACAGAGTTATTAAATAGTTAGTGTTTTAACTTTAAGTAACTAACTTAAGATTAACTTTAAGTGTTCTAAACACAGCTTTTAACCCCAGGTAAAGGAACTTTTCATGCTTGTAATTTAGATGCGGGGTTAGCAACGCTATTTTACCCGGGGTTATGAAGCCCTGCTCCGGAGCAGGGTTAAGCACCACTTTTGCAGTGCCAAACTTGTACAGTGTGAAATGTGGCAGTGTTAGAATTTTACAACTAGATGCTTAGCAACCGACAACCAATTGCTTGCCTTATATTCATGCCCACTTTGGGCAGTAATGGAAACACCATGCAATGTATATAAGACTTTTCCATGATAGGAAAATTGTCAAACGACAATGGGAAATGATAATTGGAGTGACGAGAGGTCATTCTTACCTTTTATAGATTGAAAAGTTAATTGAGAAAAAAACGTAATATTACAGTCAGCAATGAGGACGTGCAATGCTAGAGCCTTTAAGTAAACAGGTCATGTGTTGCATTTGTCCAGTCAGTAACACTGACGCCGCAAATATGCAAATAAAGACTTTAACCTGGGGATTAGGAATGTGCAGTGTGAAATGGCAGTTTATGAATATCCAGGATTAACTGTTAACCCTGGGTATAGTATGAGTAGTGTGAAACGTGAATAAAGATAACCAACCCAGGATTCCATTTGCCCAGGGTTAAAAATGACCCAGGGTTAACTATTTCAAGTGTGAAAAGCTCTAATAAAAATAAACGTAATCAACTTAAAGGACACTGACCTGTGCCACCTGACTGCTGCAGATTAATTTTGGCATTGATAATGTTAAATTCACATAAATTCGAGTCACAAACCGCTCCGAGTATAACGTCAAGGGTTTCTATCTCTTCCAAATTAGGGTAGTTATGGCGTGAACGCAGCATAAGATCTTTGTTTTGGCTCAGGAGGAACTGTAAAATGTGGCTTCTGTTTTGGTTGCAGTGCTTGTTACTGGTGTCTGTCTTAACATGCCGATGACGTGTGATGTCTGCACAAACAGGGTGCACGAGGGTATGTACATCATATCCCTCGGACCAAAGGATTTGATACCTATACCTTCTACAAACCATATTAATAAATTTAGACCACTTAGCTTAGTGATTGCTATCAGAATGTGAAGAGACTTTCAACCAGCATAACAAAAATGCTTTCAAAGCAAATCACCTACCCTGCCTTTAACTGGTTGTTCATGGTTTATGGTTGGGTTTGGGCCAGGGTAAGATAATGAACCCCTGATAAAATGATCACCATTCTGTTAAACCCAATTTGGCCTGTGGTCCCTCAGATGGGAGTGTCCGTGTGGAGAGGAATGCTCATGCTTTTGCCTGTTGTGGGTGTGTGTGTGTGTGTGTGTTCGTGCTTGTGTATGCAGTTTGTGCAAGTGTCGAGAGGGGGGATGGTGGTCTCATTGTCTGCAGAACATGTTTGACAGGCTGTCTGCAAGGGGGAGCAGCTATTCAAACCTCTTCATCTTCTCCTCCTGTTTTTCCTTCTAAATTACCCCTGACAGGAGGGAGTGTGGAATCTGAACCTCAGCTTTGGGTTCACATTGAAGGGATCCCTGCCTGGCCAACGCCATGAAGCTCTCTCCGGTCTTCCATCCATATACCGTGTTTATTAAAACATGAGGGGGAGACATAGCGGTTAGCCTGATAGGTACAACCACCCTCATGATTAATCAAGGGCTTTTCTCATAATCGTAGTATTACTCAACACCTCTTTAGAAAGCTTCAGTCTATATCTCACTCTCCAGGTCTGAGAGTCCTCATACTGGGGAAGCACTTAATGGTTCCCCAGTGCTCCTCTCCACAATGTTGATTTAAGAAGCTATTTTAGGTGCGATCAGCATTACGAACTTATCGGTGTGTGAAATGTGTGCTGGACAGAGAAATGTTGGCAGCATCCCAAATGACACACTTGATGTGGACTGGCTTTGTGACCTTCACTTTTGCACATTCATGAAATACACTAGACAGTAGACTGTCCAATTTGTCATTTAAGGTTTCAGAAAGGTGCATCTTTGTTACACTTTTGCTAACTTTTGAGGAATTATCAGCAGAATACTACCCAACAATCCATTCATCATCATGTAGACTTGGAGGATGGCAAGGGCTGACATTGTGATTTGGGACATGTCCATTATTTCTCAATTTCTAGGCCAGGTTTGACCCCTTTTCTTTTAATTGATAGTTTTGTTCTGGTATAGGTATTTATTGATCACAAAAGTTTTATCAACCAGGCATCACTACTCAATTTACTGCTCAATAATATCAATGTATGGTGGCCATTACTTAATGGCTGTTCACAGTGACATTGATTTGCAGCAACAAATTGAGTGGAAACCATTCTTTTTCAATGACAATGGGTGATTAGTAGCGACATGGGCAACATCAACCATTGACGATGCATCAAAGTTGAGCGGAGGATAACTTTATACAAATGACCAATGAATGCAGCTACTATCAATGGCATTGAAAACTGAAATCGAGTAGCAACTCCTGCTAGCAACCAACAGTATAGCGATTCTGTGACCTTTGTGATTTAATCAGTGTCAGTGTGAATACTCTTTAGTTCTAGAATTGCATTAATATGAGCTAAATGCTTCAGACAAGTGAATTGGCATTCTTGCAGCCATTAAACAGATTAACACATGGACACTATATTGTAAAAAGCCACTACCCCTGAATGCCCTGTAAGCATTCTGAGAGAAAATCTAATTTACTTGTCACTCTCAGAACCGTCCCAGAACACAATGACATTTGCACCCCAGAAACACTGTTGTTGGATACAGTGATATACAGCATCCAGGCAACTGAATATAAACATTGCCTACAATAACTCATTTGAACATTTTGGCAGTGTGGCTACATGTAGTATTTCACTAGTGCTATTTTATCTTTTATTATTTAATTTACTCATTAATTATTTACTTTTATTAATTTCATTTTATTTTATGAAAACAGATCTGGGAATTGGTGCAGACACCAGGGATTGCAAGTGCTTATTATGCTTTAACTGGCCTTGCGGCAGTTGTAGCATTTTGTAGTTAATATTTACTGTTTTTTTTATTTTATTTTTTTTATAAGAACAGAACTGCAAATTGTGACTGACATGTCTGGGGATTACAAGAGCTTATTTTATTTTAACTGGATTGTCAGTGGAACTGTTGAGTAAAATTTAAGTGCAAGCTTTTCTTGGTTTGGGATGTTTCCACAGCTCTTACTGGGCAAAAAAAGACGTTAAAGGGTTAGTTCACCCAAAAATGAAAATGATGTCATCTATTACTCACCCTCATGTCGTTCCACACCCATAAGACCTTTGTTCATCTTCGGAACACAAATTAAGATATTTTTGATGAACTCCGATGGCTCAGTGAGGCCTCTATTGCCAGCAAGATAATTAACACTTTCAGATGTCCAAAAAGGTACTAAAAACATATTTAAAACAGTTCATGTGACTACAGTGGTTCAACCTTAAAATTATAAAGCGAATCAGTGGATCAGAGCACCAAAGTCACGTGATTTCATTAAACGAGGCTTCATTACATCATAAGTTTTTCGAAATTTCAATAGTTCACGTGACTTTGGCAGTTTGATACATGCTCCAAACCACTGATTCGAAGCAAAAGATTCATAAAGCTTCAAAGCAGTGTTTTGAAATCAGACATTACTAGATATTGTTGAAAAGTCATTATTTAGTATCCTCATCACTTTATAATATTATGGTTGAACCACTATAGTCACATAAACTGTTTTATATATGTTTTTAGTACCTTTTTGGACATCTGAAAATGTTAATTATCTTGCTGGCAATGGAGGCCTCACTGAGCCATCGGATTTCATCAAAAATATCTTAATTTGTGTTCCGAAGATGAACGAAGGTCTTACATGTGTGGAACGACATAATTTTAATTTTTGGGTGAACTAACCCTTTAACTATGCTTGTTGCTGCTAACCTGCTTATTGTTGATCAACCATGTTAATTATGGACCATTAATTATTGTCTTTATTTTTGCCTGGTACTTGTACAGTTAGATGAAAGACTGACACATTCTTTGTGGGTTGGATACTCAACAGAGAACACAGATGGATTACATTGTGATTTTTGTTTCATTCTAGAGAAAGTCCACCATATATACTCAAGTTCACCAAATATTATAATTAAAATAAAGTTGGCTTCGTTATGTTGATGCTAGTTATGTAGTTTTAACCCTCTTTCTGTGCTGTATCCTTTGTATATGATATAAAGTCTTCCCTGGTTAATCTGGGCATCACTCCAGCCAAGTTATCTGATAAAGTGCACTTAGTTTTTGCTGAGTAAGAGGTGAGAAGAGAAATGAAAAGATAGATGGAGAGAGAGAAAATGCTGAAACAATGCGACAGAAATGGCCTTGTTTTGTACAGGCCTTCCTGATGGGGTGAGGAGAGTCCAGACTGTCACAGTGGATAAAGTCACACCCGGTATGTCCTGACACATGGCTCTCATTCCTGTCATTCATCTTTTTTTCTTTCATTTCTCTTTAATCCTGATGACCTGACTGACTGGAAGGATGTTAATGTTGATCTCCAAACCAACAACAGACGCTAAATGTCACTGTATCTCCTCCCTTTGTCTGCAGGTGTAGTGTTACTATAGTTTGTTTAGAATGGCTTGGGTGTGTGTGATAATCTCTTTAAGTTGAGTCACAATACATACAGCAGTATGTAATGAAATATGTAAACAGATACATACAAATAAGAAGCTTGTAGCACCAAAACAACACTTTCTGTTCAGTAAATCTGACTGAATCCAGATAATTTAATGATAATTACAGCTAGATTTTAGGGTTTGGGTTCTATTTTGT
This sequence comes from Chanodichthys erythropterus, assembly GCF_024489055.1. Taxonomy (NCBI): domain Eukaryota; kingdom Metazoa; phylum Chordata; class Actinopteri; order Cypriniformes; family Xenocyprididae; genus Chanodichthys; species Chanodichthys erythropterus. The sequence goes on along the minus strand of NC_090224.1, from coordinate 2,912,301 downwards.
GTATATTAAATACCATTTTTATGTACATACAGTCTCCTTCCTTATGTAAATTAGAGAAAATAATTCCCAATGGGCACTCCTGATAACCGTTTTTTTTTAATTTTTTATTTATGGTAGTTCAGATTCAATGTTGGAACCAAAATATATTTCTGTTTATGCATAGAGTTGTAGAACGTGCAAAGTAAATTTGCTGTTGCGTGTGGCGTGAAACAGCCTTTGTTAAAACAGCATTGTCTTGTTCAAAAAAGATTGACTGTTTCTGTGTCAGAAAAACAACAGAAGCAGTCTAATGGGTGTTTGATTCCAATGCAGACTTGAACCCAATTGCCATTAGCGCCCTGAGGACACAGGAAGAGTGACAAGAGTGTGCATGGTGAGATGGCAGTGGGGCTGTGCAGAGTTCGGCTGACTATGTGCGGAATGTGGCCTGTCAGGACAGGCCCACGGGTAAGATAAACCCTCAGCAGGGGCAAAGGTGATCAAAGTTGGAAGATAAATGCAGTTACAGTACAGATATGAACATCAGTGGGCTTATAGTTGCGATCAACACTAAAACTCCTTTGTATAAATCCCATGACATTACCACTCCCCCTGTTTATTGTCACAAACGAAGGGTCTGAATTCTTGTGACAAAATGCTTAGTATATACTTGACATACATGCATCACACATACTCGTACTCGTACAATCTACTGAAAATGTGCTTTTCGATGCTGACAGAATTATATGTGAGATCAGTAATTCAAGTACATCTAAAATACTTCAACTTCCTTCTCTGGAGAGTATTGTCAAGAGTTGGGGAAGCTACTGTGAAACTGTAACCTTGCAAGCCATGAGCTGCGTGTCTAGTAAACTAACCACTTCTCTAGTGAAATAACATGCTGTGGACACTAAATGACTTGCCTGAGGTAAATGTAATGCTACGTGAGATTTTATTCTCAAGATGTCTTTCCGCGGTTGAAACTGGTCAAGAGATTACACGAATATCTACATGTCTGTTCTTCTTCTTCTGCGCTTTTTCCTGTTGTGGCGGTTAGCAAACAGCGTTGCATCACCGCGTGCGCCTCCTTCTGGATTGGAGTGTGGATAGCATGTGACTGACTGTATTAGTCGTCTAACTGCATGAACCGAACCGTGACCGTATGGTTCCGTACGGTTACACCCCTACCATATATCTATTTAAAAACATACACACAAAAAAACCTTACTAACATGTACTTTGCTAGACTAACTGTGTCTAGTCACAGCATTTACATATTTTTGATTTGATTGCTTCTATTGTTCTCCTCATTTATAAGTCGCTTTGGATAAAAGCATCTGCTAAATGATTAAATGTAAATGACAGTATGAAGTACAACAGTTGGTAAAAATTTCATTCATTTTCTCCATAGGGTAATTGATTTTGAGCAATAACTTTTAAATCTTTAAAGGCAGACTTATTGTGAGGTTGTTAATTGATGGTATATGTTTTTGTCACCCCGGATTATTTCAAGGTTTTTTTTTTTTTTTTTTATATAATCGTGTTAAACTATGTAATAGTTTGCAGAAAAACTACATTATCCATGATTCAGCAGAGAAATCTCCACTAATCAGATGATCACGACAAGCAAATCGCAAATTGCAATCCTCTACTTTTTGTCTGATTTGCAAATACATTTTGCTGATTAATTTATCAGGAGCATAACAGTAGCTAAGTTCATTTCAAAATAGTCTAGCAGTAATGGTGCTATACTTTTAGCTAGTAACTCTTCAACCCATGGTTGAGAGCTGCGACTGATCTGTCATGAAATGTGTTTTTCTCTCTTCACCGGCTTCCTGTTTATCTTCTTCGGACTGACTCATTTTTCTGTTGGCTCATTTATTATGTTGACGTTTTCCATTTTGTTTTGAAATGTATAAGAATAGGGTTAATGTTTGAAGGTAATCAGATATGTAACATATTTCTTTTTGAGAGCTGTGTTTTAAGATAACTAAATAGAACAATTAGAGTGAGTCAGTAGATAATTTCTGATTCTCCTGATAGTATCTGTGTTTGAAGTCTCAAATGTGTCTCAGTACATTCTTAGGACTGCTTGTTCCTGCTCATATGTCTTCCAGCTAAGTACACCTTGCACCTCCATGGAAACAAGGAAGTGATTTACAGTAAACTCTCGACCCCACTGCATTTTGCTCTAATGCTGCAGGCACATACTGTACAGCCTTTATCACAGTTTTAGTCTTTTGCATCAGCAGTAATTACTTATTGCTTAATCATAATCCGCCTGTAAAAGATTAAGCAGCGACCACTGTGGCAGTCACATGGTGGTGCGAGGGTTTGTTTTTTATTTTATGCAAAGCAGTCAGGTCACATGACCAGCTCTGTTTGTTTTGTCAGCTGAATAGGAAGAAAGAAGAGATTATATTGTGTGTCAACAAGTCATAACTTCTTCAGTTTTGGTTTGAAATCTGGACTGTAAAAAAGCAATATGTGAAGGCAACGTGAATATAAATACAGTATGACTAATATATCATGTTATTAAATTGCTTGCTTATGACAGAACATATGGATATATTTTATACAAACACTGAGGTTTGTTTGCTTGCACTTACTGCCAATTACTGACACAAATATATTAGATTAGCAGTTTGTCTATCAAAATGCACCAAAGAGAAATTTGGGCTGCTTAAATAGATGTCAAATGTTAAACAGTGATGGAATCAAATATCATATTAGGATGTATGATGACAGGTTATGGCCTTCAGGTTAGATGATTTGTAGCTTAGTCAAACGTTTTGCAGTTTAGTTCTATGTTTACAGTAATCTGGCATAAAAGCATATAAGATCTCTGCTTGTTTCTGTCAGTTTTATTAATAATTTTAATTTTAAGAAACATGGATTACCAAGAAATAATTTTGCAATAAACATTTCTTAAAGGTACAATTTGTGATATTTTTTCCGCTAGAGGTCGCTAGAAGCCTATTCAAAACAAAGGCGTAGTTTGATGACGCCAAGTTTTAGAGCGGAAACTTGGGACATGTGGTCTCCATCTCAACGGACGGTGCAAAAGAATAGGGATTGGAGTCTGGAAGAACTCATGTTCGTGGATGCGATTATTAACATTACTGTAGTATGAAGCAGAGCAGGACCGAGTGTTGCGGGAGCTGAACGAGGAGCTGGAGCGATCGATCAACACACGCCTCACGAGCAGCGGGACTTTTATTATGACACAGTCGTCGGCGCCGCTTCCGCTTTTCCGGTCATGAGTTTACGGGAGCTGTCCTTGTCGACAGAACCAGCGGCAGATGGTAAACAGTAATTATGTTCCATAAATAAGTAACACAATCCACCATAAAACGTGCAAGAAGTAAATAAGGAACTGCTTGAAGCAAGCTAGTGGTTTGCTGGACGCTAGACACTACTTCCGCATTTGTCCACGGCACTGTTGTCATGTGGTTTCTACGTCAGTAAAGGCGGTAACAAAGGTAACTGACGTCATTGACAGGCGACTGCACTGCCCCGTGTCACTGTTTAGAATGGGGATTTTCTCATGATTTACAAGTAGTTGAAAACATTAGAGATATTGTTAGTAATCAGCTGGACAAAATATATAACACTAGCATAGTGGTTTTTGGATATTTTACTGCAAAAATTTTACATATTGTACCTTTAAGTGGTTATATTTCTCAGCATCTTAAAAAAATTTTTTTTTGTCTTTGTTCTTGTCTGATGGCTGTGAGAATGTCAGACTTTGTAATAGTTATCTATTCCACTTTGGTGAAAATGGAGGTAATTTGTATGTGCATCAAATCCTCATTCATTTCATTGTCAACTTACTGTTGCAGTTCCAGTAACTACCTTCTTCTGGTCAGGGCCAATTGCAATGCAGCTCTCCAATCACCACTTTGGAATAAACCACAGCACAGATTTCCAAAGACTGGGCAAGACACTGCAGGCTGGATTGGCCATATCTGACTCAAAAATTCAAAATCCACCCAGTCTATGTTGACCTACAGTATACCACAGTAGACACAGACCCTTAGGGCTGGGACACACCAAGCCGGCGGTCGACCATTAGTCAATGTTGGGCAGTCGTTGAGCGTCGGTCAGGCTAGTTTTTGCGGTGTGTTCCACACGTGGGCTTTAGTCCGGCCAGTTGAGCATGTTGAATTGACTTTGGGCTGTCAGGAAAAGAGATCACTCTTGAATTGGCTGTTCAGCTTGAAAAAGAAAAACAAATGCGACAAAGCAAGCAAACGACGACAAGAGGGCAAACAAAGAAGGCACTTATAAATTTACCTACATCTTCATCTTTTCGGAGCATTACAATATGCATATACTTTCATAACAACATGGCCAAATGTAGCCTAATTATTATAAGACAAACTGATCAGCATTATTCATATTCAAAATATTAAGTGAACGCTCCTTTTTATGGTTTGTTTGTATATTCGGTTGTAGTTTTTGCGGTGTGTTCAAGCGCAACTTTTTTGCAAAGACCCCGCTTTTCATCGCCGCTAGTTTTTTGACGTCGGTTTGTTGTCTACCGTCCTTTAGAGGTATGGCACAGAGAGGGTTCTCAACAAGAGTGTATATATATATATATATATATATATATATATATATATATATATATATATATATATATATATATATATATATATATATATATATATATATATATATATATATATATATATATATATATATATATATATATAAATTAAATACAGTCAAACCAAAATGTATTCAGACACCTTGAACATTTCATTCACTAATACAGATTCTTCACTAGATCTCAGTTAAACTGTGTCAAAAAAAATAATCTTGATATTGTCAGGTTACACTTAAGCAAAACATGATCAGGTCAAAATGTCTGAATAATTTTGGTCCCAAATTTTTATCAGTTTTACTGATAGTCCACTGTATGAAGAATTTTTGGGTCTAATATGTCACAGTTTACTTTATTTTGCTATTCTCACTTACATAAATGAACTATAGAGTCCTGCGCCTACTAGTAAAAATATATATATAAATATATATATAAAAAATATAATTATACTATTATATATTATATCTAATATATAATTATACTATGTCTGAATCATTTTTGGTTTGACTATATATATATATGTACAGTACAGTGGCGTGCAGTGGAGCTCTGAAATGAGGCACATTTTTTTTTTTTTTTTTATGAATCATTGTAAATTCATGTGCATTACTCTTAAAGTTGACAAGTCTTCCTTGTTAAATGAACATTACTTTACAGTACATCAAAAAAAAAAAAAAAAAATACAACTCTATTTTGTAATTTTACATTAACAATGCAATGTTCTATTTATCAAAACCAAGTCAATCTCATCAAGCATCAAGTGTTTTAAGCATTTCTACATTCATTCCAAAATAATAACTAAAGGCAATAATAATTTAAACAATATATTTTATTTGTTTATTGCGGTTTTTCTTTTTAATTGTCAACCTAGGATATTTTGGATCATCAGTCATGCTCCATTAACACCGTCTGTCACAGACACGAATTGCATTTTTAATTTCACCAAGCTGATTGCACTAAAAAAACCCGCAGTCATCATGCTTTCAGTCCATTTCAAGTTTGATTTTGACGTGACATAAAGCAGTGATATATCTAACTGGGTGATCTGTTTACTTACTTTTCGATTAGTCTTCCGATTGACGCCATCATTTGTTCAGTCAAACCTACGCGCGGAACGCGCACGTCAACGAGAGGCGGGATTTATCGCACAAACCAATCATATCCAATCATAACCAATTACATCCAATCATAGCGCGATGGAGACCTCCTCTCACGTGACTTTCCCCCATTCATTCTCAATTACCCCCCACAAAACCCACCGCACGCCGGGGCTCTGATGATTTTCTATAGATTCCTATGAGAGGAAAGGGAGGCATGACTCCTCTGTGTAACTTTACCTGTGGGTGTCGCTGTTGGGCAGTGTTCCTTAAGAAATACGCGTGACTTGCGCTCTTTTTAATGTCATAATTTGTAATATTTGTGTTGTTTTATATGTAATATGGATTATTTTCTCATCCTATTTTTTTGAGGAGGCACTGCCTCCCTTGCCTACTCGGAGGAAACGCCCCTGGTACAGTATATGTGTATATATACAAAAAATATATACCAAAAAAAAAAATATGAAGCTAGATTTCTTTTTAAACAAGAAAAAAACTGTTGTTATGGTAATAAAAAATAAGCTCGATTAATTTAATAATAACAAACATTCACAGAAATCATTTTTTTACTGGAAAAAATACTAAAAAATTATTATTATTATTTTTTTTAAGTGTGAAACCATGTCGATTACTATGCCTTGATGGCATTCCTCTTATCAGAGACATTGATTACTCACAAGTCAAACTGTTTTGATGCTGACCTTATGGTCTAATGCTGTTAAAGGTTATTGTATTATCAGCTTGGAGTCAGCCAGAGGTTAGACGAGAATCTGAGCGAGCTTTGTTGGTGTGCCAGCAGTGGCGTAGAGTTTCCTGACAGCAGGTTAAAGGAGTCTCACTGTACTCCAGGGCCACAGGTTTCTACCTCAGGGCACATGTTGTGATATCACACCACAGAGGGGAAGGAATGCGGGTCGGCTCATGGTCATTCGTGGAGTGAGGGATGATCTCAGAGTTCACCCAACCAGATCGCTCCTGTTGGTATGCAGGATGTCAGTAAGTGCAACCAGACTTTGACTGCTGGGTGAGGCGAGTAACGGCTCAGCTGGATTATCTGATAATGTTGATTGGGTCAGTAAGATTTTTTTAATGTTTTTAAAAGAAGTCTCTTTTGTTCACCAAAGCTGCATTTATTTGATAAAAATACTGTAATATTGTGAAATATTATTTCAATTTAAAATAACCGTTTTCTATTTTAATATATTTTAAAATTTAATTTATTTCAGTGATGGCAAAGCTGAATTTTCAGCAGTCTTTAGTGTCACATGATCCATGCCTTTTCTTTCACTTTTCAACAATTTAATGCATCCTTGCTGAATAAAAGTATTAATTTCTTCAAAAAAATAAATAAAACCTTACTGCATCTTGCATGTTTACCTACCCCTGTATTGTTAAAGTTGTCCTGAAATGTCTTATGTGCAAAACAGATAGAGATTTAAGTTGTAGTTGGGATTCAACTGACTAATTCCAGGGAGGGGCAGCTGGGAATTCCACTGTGGCAACGGACTGGCGGAGGGGCGTTACGTTCAGCTGTACTCCAGCTGTGTCAATTTATATTGGTGACCGACAGGCGCTGAAGGGGCATTGGTGCCAGACTCGCCCACTCAATGGAAGACTTGGCTTGGAGCATCTATATCTCCACCTAAGTTATTTGAAAACACTTTCTTTCTCTCATTCACTCTATTTTATTCTCCTCATTCCTTGTTTCTTATTTTTTCCTAGAATAATACTCAATCTTCTGTCTGGTTTTTATCTGAAATTGCTGGACCGTTTTCCCACAATACATTTGTCAGTGACCTCAGGGCAGCCATCTGTGATCAGAATCATCTTCCTTGGCCCACAGGGCAAACTCAATTTATTGGCGCTAAAATGGCCCACAGGTGTTTGCACACACCTGCACATTTGTATGCCTCTCTAAGGCAGAGAATCTTGCTGGTTTTGCAGATTCAAAGTTGTTATTGTTGTGTATTCGTTGTTCAAATCATGTGTTGTTTATGTCTCCACACCCAAATTCAAAGCCGTTAAGACAGCTGATGGACCTTCTGCTGCCGGGCTTGAGTGGCAGATGTTACTACACAGTGGATTCTGTCGTACACGCATTGTTCTTATAGCAGTTGTTCATACTGCATTTTTGCAAAGTATATGAAACACGAGAGGCTAGTTTGTTGGATTGTTGAGTTTATTATTGAATAACAATAGTGTCAATGATACAACACTTTTTTTGGTTTATTTATTCAAAAAAACTAAATAAATATGTAACTTGTGCTGCACATTCAATGATCTGAATACACCTCTTCTGTGATGAGCATATTTGTATGTTCTGAATTAAAATTCATTTCATTTTTAGGGGGCATAAAATCAAAATGTCAGGGTGATACAACTATCCTTATATCATAATGAAAAAGAAAAGTCATTAAAAATGTAAATTCTTAAAAAGAAAACTTTAATGAACAATTTAGCTTAATAGTGTATTATTATCAACAGACATATTATTATTAATATTATTATTATATTTTTAAATTCCACTTAATATTTGGAAATTGTATTATAAATTTTACATACAAAGGTTTTTCCCCCAAAATAACAGTCATGTGCTCCAACCAACATGCAATAACATGCAGAAAAAAATAACATAAAAGAGGTCATGATATCTTAAGATATTTATGAATTAATAATTCATGATATTTAAAAAAAAAAAAAAAGTTTGCCTAAATATTTATTTATTTATTATATTTATATTTAAATATATTTATATTAGAATAATTTTGTTTTAATATCTAATATTTGTAATATATTATAATAATTCTATTATTTTTTTTTTATTTTTTAAGTTTTTAAATTTTACAAAATTACACAAAGATTTATTTTTTAAAAGTTTTTACATCTTGTAACATGCCCCCCCCCCATTTTATTTATTGTAAACACTCATTGACCCAATTAAGTAATTTAACTTGCAGTCTTTGTCCTCTTATTTGTCAAGTTTGGATCTTATGAAAAGCTTTTTATTTTTGTTTGTGGTCACTGAAACCCATTGCTTTCCATTGTCCTAAATATAGATGTGGCCCTACACATGTGGATGCAAGCTGTGTTAATTTGCACAGCCTCTATAATCCTATGTAGGGAGTGATGCATTGTGGTCCATAGTCACTCTTGTGATGTGGTTAGTTGGAATGAGCCAATCTGATGATTACATGCACGTTACTAGGCTTAGCGGAGTCTTTATGGACTGACGTCTTGATTCAGAGTTTTCGATTAAGCTGAACTGTTAGATCATTGGTTTGTTGCCTGGACTTTATCAAGGCTAATGAAAAGCTTTGTCCTGAGAAATGATCTCATGGCTTGACTGAAGTTTTTCTTTCTGTCTTCTTACAGGGCTGAGTGACCTAAGCGTAGCTCTCACCTGGGGGAGGACCAGCACTCCCTCATTCCCATCATCCCTTAAGGCCCCACTCCGAAGCAGCCATGGCGCCACGGAAACGTGGAGGCGGAGGGCATGGCGCATCCTTCTTCTTCTGCTGCTTCCAGAGCAGTGACCACCCAGAGATCACCTACCGCCTGCGGGAGGACTTTGCCCTGCAGACCATGGAGCCTGCGCTGCCCATCCCAAACTATGACGAGCTGGACGCCATGTTCTCAGAGCTGGTGGTAGGTGCAAACTTTTAACATTTCTGTACACTTTCACATTATAATGGTTAAACTTAGCAGTTAATCCGCGAATCACATGTATGTCGAGCCGTGGGGCCTGGTCCGTATTGGATCACGGATCAACTGCAATCCGTTGCACCCCTAATAATTAATGAACTCACTTATCATCATGATTGCTATCTTACCAGAGATGGAGAAAAATCCTACTCCTGTAAGTAAATGTGTCCCTGTCCCCAAAAATGTTGGTACTCAAAAGTGCACCTGCGCAACAGTTATGTGCACGCCTGAGTATAGTATAGTTGCGCTGTAGGGTTTACACACTTGCTGGAAGCAGGAATCAAAGTCCAAGGAAGTTTTATATAAATTCACAAACAGAAGACTAGGGAATCGCAGGAGAAACAATGCAACTCAACAGCTTAAACAAGACTAATACCAGAACAAAGACTAAGTAGGAACAGAGAGTATAAATTGAGACACCAAACGAGGAACTTAACAATGCACACCTGAAACGGAATATTCAAATAAGTCTTTAACTATGGTAACAAATAGGCAGGGAAACTGAGTCATCAATTTCACAGATCCGTGTTTTTGTTGTTTACACAGAGATGATATAGTTAAAGGGAAACAACTGCACACTCACTGAAGCATAGGCTTAGTATTTATTCACCAACGTTTCGGCTAGTAGCCTTTGTCAAGGGCACCTTGTCAGGCCCCCAACACGCCGTTGTTGTGTAAGTGAACGGTCAAAATGCATAAAAAGTTTTTAGTTGAAAGTGGAGTTGTGTAAACCAGAGAACAGAACTAATTAACAAACTAGAAAACTAACCATGAAACTCGGAGGCATGAAAAGAACAGAAAAACAGATTAGAAAAAAAACTAATTAAAAATCACACTTAAAATGTGACTATTATATTATATTATATTATATTATATTATATTATATTATATTATATTATATTATATTATATTATATTATATTATATTATATTATATTATATTATATTATATTATATTATATTATATTATATTATATCAAAAGTTCGGGGTTGCAAGTTTAAAAAAATAAAAATAAAAAGTTTTTGAAAGACGTCTCTTGTGTTCTCCAAGACTGCATTTATCGGATCATAAATACAAATAAAAACAGTAATATTAATTACCATTAATATTAATATTAATTTAACATTAGTTGACTACATTAGTTAACATAAACTAACAATGAATAATTTGTATAAAGCATTTATTAATCTTAAATGATGTTAATTTCATCATTTACTAATACATAATTAAAATCAAAATTTGCATCTGATAATATTTTTATTATTATTATAATATTAGAAAATTTGTAAAAAGTTCAACATTTCAGCATGTATAAACAGCATTTATTTGAAATATAAATCTTTTGTAACATTTATTAATATTAATTTAATGCATCCTTCCTGAATAAAATTGTGCTTTTTTAAATTTATTTTCTCTTTAATTTCTATAATTAATCCTATTATATCATATTATATTTTTTTGTATTCATCATCATCATAATAATAATGATAATAATTATTTATTTTATTTGTTTATTTTTTATAAACTTTCTATGGATATCACCACACTTATTTTATATGTTGCAAGTAGACCTAATTAATGAAGAATCAAACTATTATTTCCATATACTCAGTCCTTCCTTTTTTGCTCTCTAATTTAAAGTAATTATAAAGCTGTAATTGATTAATCAAATATGTTATCTTTAATCCTTGCTTGAATAGAAAACGCAGCACTATGGCATGCTGCAGACTCTGCCTCTCTCTCTCTCTCCTTCTCCATCTCTGCCAGCTTCCACTTTGCACATCAATGGGCTCCATTGAGCGGCCTTGTGTCTTGGACTGCACTGCAGAGTAATTGCTTGTTTTTGGTCTGACCCATTCTTAACCTCTCTTTCCCTGTACTTGGGTTCGAATTGATGTACAACACAAAGCAGCAGCAGTTGTTCTTTTTTCACAGCCCTCACAGAAAGATTTCATGCTCTCAGCACGCGCCATTCTGGCAAGTTATTGTTGAATTTGTAAACCGGTGTTGCGTAACTGGCAACCTGCCTGCTTATTCACATGGTTTTACATGAAAGTAATATTATGTTTTAGTAGAAGATACCTGACTAATTTTTAAAGTACTGTAGCCGACATTTATTCTGTTTATTTGGAGGTTGTTATGCAAATTTTGCTTCATGTCAGAGGCTGGCAAAGTCTTCTTACAAATTTATTGAATTCAGCACACTGAGGACTATTACAAAAATACACTCAGAACAAAGGGGCTTTTCAGGATAAAGCGAAAATAATGAGGTACATGAAGGGAGTTTCCATGTGATTTAGCTGTGATATGTGTCTTTTTCCAGGGGATTAGATTAGGTCTATTGTATTAGGATTGGTCCCAGATACAACATTTGAGTCTCATCCAAAATTATCGCATTGTAATCCTTTTATGGCATAGAATTAAAGGGATAGTTCACCCAAAAATGAAAATTCTGTCATCATTTACTCACTCTCATGTTTTTCCTACCCTTACTTTCTTCTGTGGATCAGCCTAGTGGTTGAGAACGAATTATTCAGCCTGTTTATTAAACTATACATCGAAAAGAACCATGTGGTGTCTGTCAGGAGTTGGTAAGCAGCAATAAAGCATATGACACAGGAGTAAAGAACTTCAGCCATTTTGTTTGATTTTTCCTTCTGTTCTCCACACATTACACTATTACACAACACTTCAAAATATCCAGAAAGTTGCCTCTCAGACAGCGTGCAAATATCCTATTAAATCAAGTTCTCTTTTATGTTTTCTTGTGCTTCTACGGAAGAGGATTAGGGCTAAGCAATAATAAAAAATTAAAATCATCTCGAGATTAAAGTTGGTAAATTTCGAGAAAACGTCTAAATAAAATGTTGAGAATAAACTCATTAAATTATGAGAAAAATGTCATTAAATTCCGAGAAAAAAGTCGAGATAAAATGTTGAGAATAAACTTGTTAAATTACGAGAAAAAAACTTGTTAAATTTCGAGAAAAAAGTCGAGATAAAATGTTGAGAATAAGCTTGTTGAATTACGAGAAAAAACTTGTTAAATTTCGAGAAAAAAGTCTAGATAAAATGTTGAGAATAAAGTCATAATATAATGAGTTTATTCTCAACATTTTATCTCGACTTTTTTCTCGAAATTTAACAAGTTTTTTTCTCGTAATGTAATGAGTTTATTCTCAACATTTTTTCTCGACTTTTGTCTAGAAATTTAACAACATTTTCCTCATAATTTAAATAATTTGTTCTCGTAATTTAATTACTTTTTTCTCGTAATTTAACGAGTTTATTCTCAACATTTTATCTCGACTTTTTTATCCAAATTTAACGAGTTTATTCTCAACATTTTATTTCGACTTTTTTCTCGAGTTTGTTTTATTTTTTTATTATTGCTTGGCCCTAATTCTCTTCCGTATGCTTCAACGGACAAGTTCCCCACAAAATTATTTCAAAATACCCATATAGGCAAGTATCCTTGTGAAACATATTAAGTTATGTCTTGAGACAGTTGAGAAAGAAAATGTGTGTGTAACAGTGTGTTGGATACGTGCAGCTCTTAAAGTGACAGTAACCTAATAAACCTGCTGCTGTCTTTGTCCTCAATGTTAATCTAACAACAAAAGACTCAATCACTCACTGCTCTTGACTGGTTGAGCCCTGCTGGAGCAGTTCTAAATATTCACTGTGCTATTAAATTAAAGATGATATATGATAGAGCAATAATATGAACAGTGAAAGTAACTGTAGCTCCTACAATGCATTTTAACAGGCATAATTAAGCATTGAAAATAACTGAAGGAAATATCTATTTGCAAAGCCAGCTAATTTGATTTGTATTCTTTTGGTTTCTCTGCCCATTTTTTTAAATTAAAAATACAATAAAAGTACAGGTATCTGTACTCTGTATCGGCAAGTACTAAAAATAAAAGTATCGGACTCGTTCTGGAAAAAGTGGTAGCGGTACATCCCTATTTGTTCTTTTTGAAGCTTTGAAAGCTCCATTCGCGCTATTAGCTATGTTTCCATCCAAAGTTGCAAAATGTATCTATATATGAAAAACTGGAATATCACATAGTACATTTGCAGGAAAAAAACATAATTTCCATCTCGTGGAATCGATAATTGTGCATAAAAATAAGTGTATGGAAACTTGCTTAAGCTTGTGTAATTGCATGGAAAAGAGTGCCCAGCACATTCTTCCAAATTGCTTCTTTTGTTTTCTTTGGATCCAAGAAATTCATACAGGTTTGGAGTGAATAATGACAGAACTTTCATTTCCAGGTGAACTATCCCTTTAACATCTGTTTAAACCATAAAGACATAGATAATGTGTATATGGGTATATGGCTTCAGTACACCACTGTAGTGTAAACTGTATAATAAATGACCTCTTTTACTTAGTCTTTTCATTGGTGTAATCTGAGAGTTATCCTACTGTATTCTCCATTAGAGTGCAAGTTTATTTTAATCAAGAGTTGATTTGACTGCTCAGTGTAGAGTCTACAATAGAGAGTTCATGTTCTACAGTAGACTTTTTCCTCATTATGAGTGCTGAAAGGATTGGTATAGAGCATTGATAGATTGATGCACACAGCCCAGGCTTTAATGTTTGTTCTGCGACTGAACGCTGGGGCTTGATGTAGCGTGTTGGGTTCAGATAAGGCAAGGTGTGGTTTTCTGCATGAATGGAACATCCTGGTTGTAGTCTGGCTGCCCTTGACTGTATAACGAGACACTGTATGCGTATTTTCTTTATGCGTATATGGCGGGGATGTCTAGACTTCTGCTGACTGTGCAGCTAGTTTCCGTTAAAGGCTGGGGGATTTGCAGGAAAGAGGGATGGAAGAGACACCAGGCCGGATGAGAGGAACAGCAGCTCTTCCTCTCTCCTGCTACCCTGTGGAGCATCAGGGACATCACTGTCACCAAGAGCTGCCAGACAGGAAGCCATTACCAGTTTTGGAAGGCAGATCTCTGAGTAGCATTACATGCAGGGATTTACAGTGAGAGATGTACGCCGAGCAGACTCTTTATTAGCTTCTGCTGCTGAAATGGACAGATCGATGGTGGATCCGTTCCTTGAACGTGGTCCAGTTCAGATTGTAGAGCTCAAATTCAATCAACTTTGACTGTTGAAGCATGATATCATGATATGCAAGTGTTTCATAAGATTTGATATGATAATAAAAATCGCTTTGTAAGTACAGTTCAACATTCAACACGATAATAGTAAGAAATGTTTCTTGAGCAGCAAATCAGCATCATTTGAAGGGTCATGTGACACTGAAGACTGAGTTATGACTGTTGAAAATTAAGGTTCACAGGAATAAATTACATTTTGAACAGAAAACTGTTATTTTAAATTATAATTATATTTTACAATATTACTGTTTTTACTGTATTTTTGATTAAATAAATGCAGCCTTGATGAACACAAGACTTTTTTTCAAAAACATGAATGGTACTAAGTGTTTTACCTATAACCTTTAACAATTATTTTACATACACTATAGGAGGCTATGATAAAGTCCCTGGAGGACAACAGAATGGTGCTTTATGGTGGGATACTTAGAGGGGAAACACCCTCATGTCATGAAAGATTGTACACTGACTCAGTTGCATGTCTCAGTGAATGGATTTCTCTCCTGTATACATTGTATTATGAATATTTTCAGTTGTCTGTGTGTTTACAAGTGGAAAATCACAGTGGAACTGTAATTTCGCATGGGACTCCCATGTCGAGAGCAGCTAACAAACAAACCAGGGCTTTCTTTGTGAAACCTACACCCACTGTTGAGGACAAACCACAACACAGTGATTGTTGTGGTATACTGCTATTTCAAGGACAAAACTAAAGGAAATTACAAGTGGCAGAAGTTTATATGTAGTACATTCATTTCCAAAGCCGTTGATTGTTCAATCATCAGTCCTTTGGTGTTTCAAACAGAATTGAGCAGAATTTACAATGAATTTTGATGAATTTGAATTGAATTAGAGAGACTCCACAGGATGTTAAATTGGAATGACAGAGAGGAATTGAATGAATTACAATTTAAAGAAATTTAACACAATCACAGTCTTAAAAATACAGTAATACTGTGAAATATTATTACAATTTAAAGTAATTGTTTTCTATTAAAATATTTGTTAAAATGTAATTTATTCCTGTGATGGCAAAGCTTAATTTTCAGCATCATTACTCCAGTCTTCAGTGTCACGTGATCCTTCAAAAAAATAATTCTAATATGCTGATTTGCTGCTCAAGAAACATTTCTTATTATTATCAAAGTAGAAAACAGTTGTGCTGCTTTCATTTTTTTTATTATTTGGAATTCAAATCTATTAAAACATTATAAATGTTTGTACAGTTTCTTTTGATCAATTTAATCAAACTTCTTTGACAAATAAAAAGAGAGAACTTTTTAATACTAGTGTGTGTGTACTACACTTACAATAGCAAAATTTATTTTTAAATTTCATACATATATTTAATTTGGTTATAAAACAAGCATTGACATTTTCATTAGTTAAATTTCATTAACTGAGATATATCCATTGTAATCTATATGATTCATATCCGTTGGGTTTTTCAAACTCAAGTCAAGCAAAGTTCAAGCCAACTTTGATTTATTAACATTCCAACCGTAAAGAAGTATACAGTGGAAAGAAATGTCATTTCACCAGGTCTGCAGTGCAGATCATCACTAGTCCTATATCACAGACGTTTTCTTCTTTTTCTGTCAGTTTTCTCTGTATCCTCTCTGCTGGAGGATGGGAGGAAGTATTTGTGGGTAAGGAGAAAGTTGGAAAAAAAAAATTCTGTGGTTTCCACATGCTGTTATCATTGGTTTGTGGGTATATTGGCACTGCCTCGAGGGATTTACAGTTTGTTTTTGCCATGTCCAGGTTCAAAAATATCTAATCTTTCTTTTCTCTTTCTGTCTTTTCCTTTCATTCAGGATGAGCTGGACCTCACAGAGAAGCACAGAGAGGCAATGTTTGCCTTACCAGCAGAAAAGAAATGGCAGATTTACTGCAGCAAGAAGAAGGTTAGACTTCTCCAACATTACGCCATAGTGTGTGTGTGTGTGTGTGTGTGTGTGTGTGTTAACCCTCTCATCCTCAGTTGAAAGTTCAGTGCACCAGATTACACTGTCATCCTGTCAGAACGGTGTTTAAACATCTCATATATCAAAGTGCTTAACGTAATCACCTCTCAGTCTGAAAGAAACAGGATTCTGACTCAATGCGCCTTATCTCCACTTTCCCTGCTTTAAAAACAGCTAATCTATTAAATGTTTCCATTCATCTGTTCATTATCAATTATGTGTCAGCAGAACTTTTGGATAAGTGGAAATGTTCCTAAAGACAATATGAAGAGACTTTCTCTTACATTATGTTCTTAGCAGATTCTTTCTTACCAAAGAGACCTGAAACAAAGTACATGCTGCACTTCAGGGTATCCAGTTCGTTGCTGCGGAGAGAATTTTGCAAAGTGTTTCTTTAGGCGTTGCTTTCATCATCTGAGAACTGAAAAAAATGGTGACTCACCAGCGGAGAAAATAACATATTTTTTTTAAGGGAAATGAGAAAGTATTTTCTGCTTGAGAAATAATCTGCTTTACTTATTGTCTGTACTTGTAGAAGACAAAGCTTGTTTTTTGTTTTGTTTTGTTTTGTTTTGTGTTTTGCTTTGTTTTATTTTGTTTTATTTTGTTTTTGTTTTTTGTTTCTTGTCTGGTTTGGTCAGTAAAGCTTTTTACCACAAATTTTATTCAAGATTTTTATTTATTTATTTATTTATTTTTTTTAATTTCATTAAACTTTGCTCAAATGTTATTTACATTTGCACCATTTTTTATTAAATATGAAGCGTTCTTTATAAAACAAAGTTAGAACAAATAATCTATTTGGTTTTTTATTTCTAATAATAGCTGGACATTTTATTCTACTGTAATAATACATAACTATGATCAACAAAAGTAAGAAATAGTGACAAACACTAGACATTGGCCCTGGGCCATTGAACTACTGTTAAGCCATGCAAGATAATTTCATCAACTTCAAGAAAAAGTGTTAGACTTGATTGGTTTGTGATGGGAATGGAGGAATTTACTGGGTCCTTGTTGTATTTTGAACATTTGCCATAGACAAGGTCATTACATGGGTCTGCTGTTCCCACCGCTTGATTCTGTCAGTTTCCTCTAGCGTAATGTTTTGTTAAAAAGCAAATCCTATTTTATGAAATCACACTTATTCATTTATACTGGACATCGCTGCATATTTAGGAATGCAGGATATGGTGAGGCCAAGTCATACCATTTATCCTCCATGACATAATGGAGCTCAGAGAGCAGAGAAACACTGGAGGGGTGGGTGGTGTTTAAAACGACATCAAACCCTCCATGATGCCACAAACATAAGTCCTGCCAGCCTGTTCTTCTGATGTGAATCCATGTGTTTAACTCAAGACAGCATGAGCACTGAAAACTGCCGCACATACACCGCCAAAGACAGTGGGTGGTCGGTGGTTACCTGCCAGTGATGTGACAGCAATACAGTCAGGGTGATAGAAAGCACACTGAAGTGGCAAAATCCTGCAGGTCTATAAACTGTTCTTAGTTAAATGTTCACACTGAAGCGTAAAGACCCATTGAGACTCAGTAAGCCTGCTGTAGCTGCATCTGAAACGTGCTGTTTAATAAAACTGTTCCTAACTTTTGTTCTATAGTTATGCATGTGAATGAATACACTCAGGATGCACTGTGTTCACCATGCTAGCATTTTAAATCTTAAAAAAAAAAAAAAAAAGGATTATCAAATATTTGGGGTGTGGGGGGGCATTCAATCTGGCTATTTACTGTAATGCTGTATTTCTACTGTATACGTGATTTTGAAATTGTGGAAGATACAGAAAAGCCGATAATTATTTTATGTTATGGCTGATAACAGATAAATGGCTTATATTATACATCTGTATTTCTTTGTTTATCGCTAATAACTGATATGGTGCTGATGTATTCTGCATCTCTTGTGTTTAGCTCTGATACAGTTGCAGTGGGATGAAGGAATTCTGGATTCTAGCTGATATTTCTCTAGATATGTGATATGGAGTTTTTTGCACCCCACTGGGATTTTTCTTAGACCTTCTTATCTATGAATTGTAGTGGTTCAGAAGCTGGTATTGGTTACAGGTCGTCCATCTGTCTGGCCATGACATCTTTTCCTGTATAGCCACATATGCTGTGTCCCAATTACAGACCTAATTACTCATTGTCATGGGACACTGAGCCGAAAGAGGCCATGGTGTGAAGTAGGGCACTCAAAATTGTCTTTTGACTTCTAGTTTTAGTCACGAGAAGGATTTTTATACATGTTTTGTAAATGACCTGCTTTCTAACCTTATCCTGGTTTTTGGAAGCACAGCAGTTGGCCCGAATGGGATGCTGTTTCTGTGTTTTGATAAGTCTTTCAGCCACATTTGATTTAGCTTTACTTGCATCAGGAGGTCATGCTCCGTGATTCAACACATGGAACCAATGAAAAAGATTTAAGACGGTGAGCGGATGGATGAGATTAAGGAAGAATATGTCTGTCGTGAGATGGCCTGTGGCTGTGCAGCAGCATTCACGCAGACTCAGCACAGTGCCCAGCCTGGGACTAGTAAAACAGGGACTTGGCGCTCTTCCCCAGGGCTTCAGTCTGGGATAGGAGGGTGGAAGGATAAGGGAAGCCGTGGTTGGTCCAAAGCAAACAGGAAGGCCTCCATTTGCAGGTGCAGATTATGTTATCTGCAAGAACTGATGGCTTTTGATGGGTCTGTCAAGCCTGGGAAACAGCCGGGTTGTAGCCTTCAATTCACACCATTTATCTCTTTCCTTCTCTTTCCATGTATCAATAAGGTGTCGACATTTTGATTGTGACACAAACTAGAGGTGTTAATTTAATGTGTTAATCCATGATAAATATCTTAAATATAAATCTGCGCTGTTAATTACATAATAAAGAATTTTTAAATAAAAAACATTTAAATATTCCTTTGTACTGTATATTAAAAAAAAAAAAACTTATTAAAATAATATAATGTCTTTGAATTAACTTAATATTGTTTTGTTTTTTCCTCATCAAATAATAATAATAAATATTAATGTCAATAAGTATATAGCAGCTTTTAGTAGTGTTAATTTTCACTACCATTCCAAAGTTTAGGGTGATTAATATTTTTGAAAGAAGTCTCACCAAGCCTGCATTCATTTGTTCAAATACAGTAAAACAGTAATATTGTGAAATATTATAACTGTTTTCTGTTTTAATATATTTTAAAGTAATTTATTTCTGTGATTCAATTTTCAGCACCATTACTCTAGTCTTTAGTGTCACATGATCCTTCAGAAGATTAGGTTCTCGAGAAACATTTCTTATTATTATCAGTGTTGAAAACAGTTGTGCTGCTTAATTTTTTTGGGGAAACCACTATATATATATATATATATATATATATATATATATATATATATATATATATATATATATATATATATATATATATATATATATATATATATAAATTTATTTGAAATATTTTTGTAACAAAAAGTATTTACTGTCACTTTTGATCAATTTAATGCATCTATGCTGAATAAAAGTATTAATTTCTTTAAAAAGAAATCTTACTGAACCCAATATTTGAACAGTAGTTTATATTTGTATATAAATAATTCAATTGACAGCCCTAAAAAAACACGTTATGAACAAACAAACAAAAAAAACCCCACATGGTCTGATGACAGATGGTGATCAAAATCTTATTCATAATCATACTGTATAGGACGTTGATTGATTGTTATCAGCAGAGCTGCTAAACCAGTTGCAATCTGATCACAGGTTCAGCACTGACCTTAACAAGGTGAGTCATAGGTGACTGTCTGTTATCTCTCATATGATATCAAATGACGTGATGGAGCACAAACCAGAAACAATACTTTTATTGCTTGACCAGGTAACACTAACTTTGAAAACTGACTTCCCTCAAACTCGCCATGAATTGCCTCCTTTTGAGTTTTAAAATCAAAACATTATTTTTAAAGGTGTCATTATGAGGATTGATTTTTTTTTTTTTTTGTTCTAGTTAGATAAACGTGCACATTGTACTATGTGATATGAGGTTTTATTAACCTGTCACACAATGCAGGCTCTGCGAAGAGACAGTTATTGCAGGATGGGGCAGTAAAAAAGGTTTTTGACAAGACAGCAAACCTGCATTCAAGGCCAGAGAGCAGCCATGTGTGGTTATTTATTTCAAAACAAATAGTTTTAAGTGTCAGGTAGAGAATAAAAAAACAAATTATGGCACAAAAATCTCCCAGCAACATTAGAGATCATTTAAATTTAGTCTTAAAGATCATAATCCTAAATGTTGTTCTTTTGAACTTTCTATTCTTCAAAGAATCCTGGGGGGGGAAAATGCTAATAGTTTCTACAAAAATATTAAGCAGCACAACGGTTTTCAACATTGATAATAAGAAATGTTTTTTGAGGAGCAAATCATGAGTTGAATCAACTCCACAAATTTATCAACTAACTGTTCAGAAACGTCCAGATGCATTCTAAAAGTTAATAACTTCTTAATGAGTTTCACCATTACTGACAATCGTCATTTTGGCTGTGTGAGATTCTCCAGCTTTGTTGTTGTTGAGCAACCGAGGTGCGAGCTGTTAAACCTCCGCCTTCTTCTGGAAAGAGGCTGGGAGCAGCAGCTCATTTCCATTTAAAGGGACACACACAAAAACTGTGTTTTTGCTCACAAATTTGACAAGCTATAATAAATGAGCTGTATTTTAAGCTGACAGATTCTGGGCACAGAAGAGGCATTATAGGTCCCCTTTAAAAAAGAAAACCGTTATTTTAAATACTAATAACATTTACCAATATTACTGTATTTTTTGCTGTGTTTTTACTGTATTTTTGATCAAATCAATGCAGCCTTGGTGAGCATTAGAGACTTCTTTCAAGAACATTTAAAGGTGCCCTTGAAAGAAAAATTGAATTTATCTTGGCATAGTCAAATAACAAGAGTTCAGTACATGGAAGTGACATACAGTGAGTCTCAAACTCCATTGTTTCCTCCTTCTTATATAAATCTCATTTGCTTAAAAGACCTCCGAAGAACAGGTGAATCTCAACATAACACTGACTGTTACGTAACAGTCGGCATCATTAATATGTACGCCCCAATATTTGCTTATGCCAGCCCATGTTCCCAACATTATGAAAGGCATTAGACAAGGGCAGAACGTCTGGATCTGTGCACAGCTGAATCATCAGACTAGGTAAGCAAGCAAGAACAATAGCGAAAAATGGCAGATGGAGCAATAATAACTGACATGATCCATGATATCATGATTTTTTTAGTGATATTTGTAAATTGTCTTTCTAAATGTTTCGTTAGCATGTTGCTAATGTACTGTTAAATGGTTAAAGTTACCATCGTTTCTTATTGTTTTCACGGAGACAAGAGTCGTCGCTATTTTCATTTTTAAACACTTGCAGTCTGTATAATTCAGAAATAACTTCATTCTTTATAAATATCTCCAACAGTGTAGCATTAGCCGTTAGCCAAGGAGCACAGCCTCAAACTCATTCAGAATCAAATGTAAACAATATAACAGTATACAATACTCACATAATCCGACGCATGCATGCCGCATGCATGATGAACACTTTGTAAAGATCCATCTTAGGGTTATATTAGCTGTGTAAACTTTGTTTATGCACTGTTCAAGTCAAGCGTGAGCTCCGTGGGCGTGGAGCACGAGAATTAAAGGGCCAGTAGCCCTGAATCGGCTCATTTATAATGATGCCCAAAAATAGGCAGTTAAAAAAATTCATTAAAAAAAATCTATGGGGTATTTTGAGCTGAAACTTCACAGACACATTCAGGAGACACCTTAGACTTATATTACATCTTTTTTTAAAAAGTTCTAGGGCACCTTTAAAAAATCTTACCAACCTTAAATTTTTAAATAATGTACAAGTAGCAAATATGTATTCTGAGGTTCAGAGAAAGGGGTTAAAAATGGCCATGACTGTGGACAAGGAACACTCTAAAATATGCTGGGTTAAATATGGACAAACCCAGGGATTGGGTTGTTTTCACTCAGCCATTTTTTTCAACCAATTTTGGATTTATTTTTTTTAGCCAGCAATATAGTAATATACAGTAGTAAAAGGCATGTTTTTGCTCACCCCCAAATAGGGGCAAATTTGTGGGGTATTTTCAGCTGAAACTTGACCAGACCAGAGACTTATATTACATCTTGTGAAAGAAGGCATAATAGGTGCCCTTTAACCCAACCTGCTGGGTTTGTCCATATTTAACCCAGCTTGGGTTGTTTTTAACCCAACATTTTTTAGAGTGATAAAAGGCAAATTTCAAAACTAAAAATGTGTACAAAATGGCCTCTTTAAGTCATGAAAGTCATCTTTTGTGTCTCTTTAGTGCTTCTGGAAGGGTAAGGAGTATAGTACTCTTATAACCCCTGTGAAGGGCGAGGACTATTTTAAGTTTGATTCCCAAACTGTTTTGCTGACATCTCTTTCTGTACGGTGTGCTGAGCACAGTTATTATTCACCTGCGCCCTGATCTCAATCTCAATGCACTCAGGTGTGCAAGCTCTCCTGGCTCAAGACCAAAGCTCCAGGTACAGTATCAGCTGTCCTGCTTCTGGCAAAGGTCGATTAAGAATAGTCAGTGTGGATATTAATCTGACTTGCCTCAATTGTCCCCATTGTGGATAAATAAACATCGGTAATCAGAGCTTTCTGATTTCTACAAAATAAATGGATGCTGTTGTAATCTAACTCTCTTTCTCTTTGCTGAAGCATTCAGTGTTTTCATAAAAAAAGTTAATGGTGGATGGGCAGAAGAGGAAGAGTCTTGATCTTGTTATTTTTTTTTTCTTTCTAAGTCAGGGGCTATCAAGCTTCCTTGGGCGGTGGGCCAACAAATACATAGACAAGTGGGTTCAAATGAGCAGAGTGAATCTCTGACCCACTGCTGTCTGGCAGATGTGAAAGATTAGACCTGTAGCGCTGCAGTCAACATTGACCGTTTCCCTCCGAGTTGTGAATTTAGTCAATGCAACAAATCGAAATATTGCAAAACATAACTTGTGAATAAAGCAGCATTTCTACACACACACACATATTTAATTGGTGTTTATTAGGAGTGTAACGGTACACGAAACTGGCGGTTCGGTATGTAATTCGGTTTTGAAGTCACGGTTCGATTCGGTACAGTCAGGTACAGCAGGGGGAGAAAACTTTTTTTTATTTTTTTTATTAACCCTTAAATGCATGACTGTTTCACCAATCATTCTTACATATTCGGGTCTTTATCGACCCGGATCTATATCTAACACGGAAGGATCTCTACCTGTCGCAATAGTATAAAACTGATATAAAACTAACTGATATAAATCTGATATTAGAGTAACAATTACAATAGAATAAAATAAATCATATTTTGTTACCTTTTGGAGCTTGAAAGGGCTCAGTTTGAGCAGATGTTTTATGCCATCATCACTGTCCTCGTCAGAGCTCATTTCCCAGTAAATTCAGCAAATAATAGGTATGTTTGAGGTCACAGATATGAGCCCATTCGCGATCTCAAACGTATTCTCAAAACTATATAATTTTCAACATCTTCAAAATCAATATTTCGGTCGCTAACAGCTTCACAAGATCCATCCTGTAACAGTTACAGTCATATTTGATTGCGTTCAGTACTTGCTCTGCAGTAAATCGCTGAGCCATTTCATGTTTTTATTATTATTTCGTTTTCCGTCTAAATGAGTCGTCACTTCAGCATTGTGTATCAGACATTGCAACCTTGTGGAATAAAGGTGAATTGCACTTATTCCATCATTTAAGATTCAATTATTGTTGTGCAAAAAAAATATACGTACACTAATATACACCTCGGGTCGTTTGCGACAAAAAATGAAAAAATTACATTTTTACAAAAAATGAATACAAAAATAGGCATTCTTTTATAATTTTATGATTTTTTTCTTGTTATATTCTTTATAATGAATTGGTTGAGGAATACCAAGAAGGTTGATGTCTAACTTTAAAAAATGAATTAGGAGGAGGGTAGTGAATGACGTCCCGGGTCACTAAATACCCGAGGTATGCATTTAAGGGTTAAACAGTAGTTAACTGAACAAATTGTGGCTCTGTCTTTAAATTAATTCAATTATAATTAAAAGTTCCTCAAAGAAAAAAAAAATATCTCTGCTAATGATGTAAACTATATAGGGAGCCCTTACTTGCACATTACTATAATATTTAATTATAGAGCCAAACTATTAGCCTAAATTCAGTTGCTATTTATTTTTAGATAAAATAATCAACTCTCAAATAACAAATTGTATGCAAACATGTAAACTGCACACAAGTCAGTTTTTGCATTAACTTCTAAATCTAATTATAAAATTATGTTTTTACTCCAATTCGTTGTTGAAATATAATAATTTACACAGGGTCTGTCATTTTCATGACAGATTTATTTAAACATACATTAAATAATCAAGACATCACTAACAAGTTAAGTAGGCTAAATATAGTGAATAGGCTAATATAGTGCATATATTTAGCGAGAGTTCATTTCTCTGGAGAACTAACAAACTGTGGACACTGAATGACTTGCCTGAGGTAAATGCTATGTGCCACAGTGTTTACAAACTGTTTTATTGACATATTTTGCCATTGATAATGCCACTGATTACATGAGATATTATACATTTCAGTAAGTCGCACTGTATCTTTCAACAATCCTTCAGATGTTCATTCATGTTTATTCTGTAACTAGTATAAAAGAGGAAGAGTTGATCACATTCACTCACGCTCCAACCTGCCACTTGAAATGAGGCGCCTGTACAGTGATATTTCATGCCACAAAGAGCATCAAAACAACATTTTTTTGTTTGGATTTCATGATAAAATAGACAGAATTTGAAAGATGACATTTTGTTTCTTATCAAAAGTAACAAAACACAGAACTTATTGCGATTATTGGTGATTAATGGTGGCTAGGCTACAACGCTGTATTTATCGTGTAGGGCTGGGCAGGGCATCAGGGGGCGGGGCAAGTTTGTTTTGAATATTGTTACACCCCTTTATTATGTTTTTTTTTGTTTTGTTTTGTTTTGTTTACATTTCAATGAATGCCTGTTGATGTACCTGATCAGGCCAACATGAAAATTAGTGTGGTGTTTTACAGATGTTGTAGTGCTGAGGTCCAACTAAAGATATTCTTAAGTATATCTGATTGTTCTAAAGTAGAATAATTGCAAGTATGCTTTAGGTACACTTTAGGTACTTTAGGTTAAATATTTAAAGACTGATATTATACAAAGATCATACAGTCCTTATTAATAGTGATATTAAAACACTTTTTAAGCATAATATTAAGAAATATGCATTGTGCAATGAAGAAGTACTCCAAATAAAGTTTAATTATAATTTTATATCAGTAAGTCTTAAGTGATATGTTAATGGATCTAAAGTATACTTAGTATGAAATAAATGTATTTTAAATAGATTTTTCTATAGTACATATATATGTATATATATATATATATATATATATATATATATATATATATATATATATAAAATATATATATATATTTTTTTTTTTTTTACACCACTGCTGTTACAAAAATGTACAATTTGGTGGAGCTCACAGACAGACTATTTTTTAAGTGACTATATAGCATACCGAATACCGATCTGACTCTTGTGTCTCAATAATCTTGTATTTGGCATTGTTTGAGGACCACCATAGCGAATTAAAAAATGTAAACTGCTTGAAAACATGTAAATACCGTTTCATTACTTTTCATCTCCATGACGAGCGAGTGTCAGAAATGCTGCTGCTTTGTGCGAAGGGGTAACTGGGGTATTTCTACATTTCTAAAAGCGCCACCTACTGGCAGAGAGTGATATTGCATTTTCATTTAGCACGTCTACTGAATTTTGTACACATTGATCTGAACAGACAAATTGTATGCGAAATCAGACTGAATTTTCATGCAGAACATACATTTTTGGTGGGAGCAGGCCTTTATTTTGCTGTTTTCATCTGGCATTTTTATGTGATATCCCAATATTTGCATAAAAATATGCAGATAACAACTTGGCTAATCTCACTTGAATACTATGCAACAATTGAGCTTGTTCAGCTAATTGTTGGTGCTTATTTTTAGCAATGCAGTTTAAATGCTTTTAACTTATTTCGTAAATAGTAATTATCTGAACTGAACACATTGAAGCAGTGATAGTTCCTAGAAAGAGCGTCTCTCCGAACCAACCTCAGCCAAGTCGTTATGACATGTCTGTCTGAGAATGAAGTGCTCATGGGAAGAGGGCAGCGGGAAGTCCTTCCACAGCATGAGAATGAGTCCTGCCAGAGATCCACGTTGATGCTTTGCTCATTAAGGCCAAATGGTGTGTGGGGAGTTGAGGAGAAATATGCAGGACGGTGGAAGTTCACAGGTCTCCAGGCCGGCATTCAAGATTCCCCACTCTTCCTGTTTGTGAGGTGCCATCATCTCCCAAAAGGCTTGGCAGAGCCGGGTGTGAAACATCCTACGCAGTTCCTACAAGGAGCTCATTGCTATGCCAGATTTTTTTCCTTTCCTGTGTGTTCAGGGAACATAAGCTACAATTAAACTCCTTATTAGTGGCCGTGCGGGCAGACTGTGCTTGTTTTGAGAGGGAAGCTGTCACACTTCACAAGTTCCACTCGTTTTTGATTCATTACTCCCTACGTAGCTCCCTGCTTTCCTGCTTGTCTTCTGAATCTTACTGCGTTTTCAGCTAATGCGGCATTGGCTCAATCTGGGAGCTGTGTTGTTTCTCTGGTGTCTGTGAATCTCTGCTGGCCTACTTAAAGCATGTGCTATTTCTGCCAGTGCTTTGAGCGTGATGTTCTGTTTCAGATCTGTTTTTTCTCTGTATGTTTGGGAGAGTGTTTGTGTGTTGGGGGAGGTGATGTTCACCTGGGAATATATGCTTTGTGAATTGTTGCATGTTTTATGTGCTTCGGTTACATATAATAGTTAGCAATGAATATACAGATACTTTGGTTAAATCCAAGAAAAATTATGCAAAGAAAAAGAAACCAAAGAAATAAGAGGTGTTGTCATTGCATAAAAAGGAAAAACAAATGGCAACAATCTAAATGCAAAAAGAACGACAGATTAAATAAATGCCTCTCAGATAAGCCAATTCACTCTTTTGTCAGCTGAATATTTGGTTTCACATAACTGGCCGGTATCAAAATAAGATCATTTTCAAGATAAAGATCATTTCTCATTGCTGCAGAGTTAGGAACGTCTCATTCCCACTGATGCGTCCAAATTATGTCATTCCCAATAACATTCCAAAACCACACATTCCTTCCCAGTTCATTCCCGATGTGTTGTTTCACATTCCTCTATTCCCTGTGTCATGTTCCTGTTGTGTGCACTCTGATCGACATCATGCAGAGGACAGCGTGGATTAATGCCGTTTGCTTGAAGTGAAAACAAGAGTCGTGTTTTAAATATATTCATGCTGACATGCTTAAACCAATAATTTAAAGGTAAATTCTGTGCCTTTTCACCTATTGTTTTATTCCTCTCAGGAACAAGAGGAGAACAAAGGTGCTACTAGCTGGCCAGAGTACTACATTGACCAGCTCAATTCAATGGCAGCTGTAAGTATGTCATTTTTGAAGACCTTTTCTTTTAATATCCATGAACTGTTCATGGATATGGTCATTTCTTTTTCTTAAAACAATGGTTATTGGAGCTCTTAGTGGTTATCCTAATTATACATTATACGTATTACATTCCCATTCTACATTGTGGCCTTAAAACACATGACATGTATCCATGCTTAGACATGTACATCTTAGCTGGCTAACATGTGCTTCTAGTGTAAACATGGCATCTCATTTTATTTTACAGAGAAAGACTCTGTTGGCCTTGGAGAAGGAAGAAGAGGAGGAACGTAACAAGACCATTGAAAGCCTTAAAACAGCACTGCGAACGCAACCCATGAGGTCTGCATACTGATGCACACACTCTATCTTTTTGAAATATATAGCCACCAAGACTTTGTATTTGGTTACTTTCTTTGAAAAATATATAATGTTTTATCTTATTTTGTTTCATAAATCAAAACTAACTCACATGTAAGGTGTTTAACACTTCAGGCCCTATCATACACCCAGTGCAATGTGGCGCCAGGCACGACGCAAGTGTTTTTTACTAGTGTCAGCCCGACGCAGTTATCTTTTTCATGCCCTGCGCCACATTGTTTAAATAGCAAATGCATTTGGATCTGTTCGCCATGGGCGTGCTGGTCTGAAAACGAGGTGTGTTCAGGCGCATTGTTGGCACGTTGCTATTTTGAGGCAACTGAAATATACTGCGCCATTGTCCCATAGATGGTCAGATCCATTTCCTCACTAGAGAAGCGTTCAGCTTTTCCGCTTGCAAATTCTGCCATGTAATTAGCAAATCCGCCATGTTGTGAGCGCAACTGGCTTTTAAAGGGATTGGGAGATGAGACTCTGATTGGTTTATTGCATGTTACGCCCAAAAACACACCCATTACTCATTAAGAGAATAGGGACAACCCTTTTAGACCATGCGCTGGCCGCGCCAACCATTTTTCCCATCGGTAAACTAGCAAAAGTGGATTTGAACACGACCCAAGTGCACTTGCGCCATGTGCTTTAGACCATGCGCTTAGATAGTTAAAATAGGTGCCCTACTGTTTTAAAAGTGTGGAGTCAGAAATAATTTTTTAAGAAATTAATCCTTTTTATTCAGGAAGGTTGAATTAAATTGGTCAAAAATGACAGTAAATATAAATATTACAAAAGATTTGCATTTCAAATAAATGCTGTTTTCAATATTGATAATAAGAAATGTTCTTTTGGGGCGGTTTACGTGACACGGAAAACTTTTTATGTGTTTTGGCCATTCATTTACACAACAATGGCATTTTGGTGGCCTGAAAATGCAAGTTTTTGAAAACCATACCGTTGTCATCTTTATGTAAACTGCAAAAACGTGAATCTGTGAAAATGGTGATGGCATGCATATTATGTGTTTAGTCTATCCACATTATTTGTCAATGCGGAATTAAGGTATTTCTGTGAATGTGCGAGACTTCCGATTTATTAGCTGATAAAGGGATAATAATTAAAAAAATATCAGTAAACTATAAAAATAAAGCGGATAGGCATGCGCATTTGGTGCGACCATGTGTATGCGCAGGTGCGTAATCTTTCAAAGTGACATCACCAACTACTTGTCTGGCATGCGTAATACAGCGTTTTTAGTCATTTTTGCGGATCCGTGCGAATAAGAATAGTTTTGATAACGTTGTCATCTGTACAAAGAAAAAAACTTTTTTGTTTTTAGTACATCGTTGTCATGTAAACGTACCTTTTAAGCACAAAATCAGTATGTTAGAATGATTTCAGAAGGATCATGTGACACTGAAGACTGGAGTAATGATGCTGAAAATTCAGCTTTGCCGTCACAGGAATAAATCACTTTTTAAATTATATTGAAATAATAATAATAATAATAATACGTTTTATTTATATAGCGCCTTTCCAGAGCTCAAGGACGCTTTACAGTGAACAATTAACAGGGAAGAGATAATACAAGTAGACAATGATGAGAAACAATAATGGAAGTATACAGAAAAATAGAGTCAAGTACAAAATTACAAAACAGGACTTAAGAGACATAACATTCAGAGAAATAATAGTAATAATGCAGAGTAATCAAATTTTAATCAAAATCAGGGGTATAACATTCAGAAAATAGGTGAGTTTTGAGTAATAATTTAAATTCAGAGATATTATTGACACAACAGAGTGAGCGTGGGAGAGAATTACAGAGTTTGGGTGCAATAACACTGAATGATCTGCCCCCCATTGAAGAGAGGCGAAATATAAAATTTCACAATATTACTGTTTTTACTGCAATGTAAATTTGATCAAATAAATACAGCCTTGGTGAGCATTAGAGACTTCTTTCAAAAACATTAAAAAAAATCTTATCAACCCCAAATTTTGAATGGTAGTGAAAATACATATTTTGTCCATTTTATATTTAAAATGGTTCATATTTGATTACTGAATTAAAAAAAAAAAAAAAAAAAAAAAATTGCTGACATTATTGACTTTATTTGAAGCAATGCACAGCTGTCTTAAGGAAATATTTTATTTAACACGTCATTGATTTTTCCATTGGCAAGTACCTCACTCTCTTATTAAACAAACGCTTCCCTTATGGTGTGTGTTTTGGGTCTCATTATGCAAATGAGATTACTTTCATCAAACACACATGCTCACAGACACATGCGTTTGATTAGTTGTTCCTGCTCTGACTGTTTGATCCTGGGGTCAGGTCATCTCCACTGACCTCTGCAGGGCTCGTGTCAAAACACTCCAGCCCTCTTTGTGCCTAATAACGTTCAGGCTGCATATCAAACCATTCCTTTCACAGTTTTGGCAATTGTATTTAAAGTCAAGTGCTTTATAGGGGCCATAAATCAGTCTAGTTACTGATGTGATATATATTTTTCGCATTCATCACCTCCCTAAGGAGTTTATCATTTTCACATTTACTTTTTTTTTTTTTTTTTTTTTTTGAAGAAAAGGCCTAGTGGTTAGCACACATACTCCAGACACATTGAGTTGTGGTTTTCATGTTGCAAATTTAATGTGGGTTTGAATCCAGCCCATGTCATGTGACAATCCCATTGCACCATTTTCTCCTCATTATTTCCTGTCGCCTCTTCATTTTTGCTAATAAATAAAATGGGGAAAAAAATTAAACAAAAAAAAAGTAAATATATATTTAATAAAAATATTAAATATATTTAAATAAAAATATTTTAATGTAAATTAAATTTATATCAAAATTGAATTTTAACATATTAAAAAATAATGATTTTTTTTTTTGATATTTTTGATGAAACCATCAAAATGAGAGGAAAACATTTTATATTTGATTATTATTTTAAATATGAGGGAAGAACAAAACACTAAACTTAAGGTATTTATCTGAAATGCAAAAAATGCATAGAAAAACAAAAAGCTCACAGGAAAAAGTATACATTTAATACAACATAATAATCAGGTATTAATATTTCATTGTTTCTCTCTTTATAAATACATTTTACAAAAGTATATGACACCACACCTTTAAAATTAAAGCTTTATTTATTTATTTATTTTTTTCATGGCTTATCAAATTTATTACGACTAAGAAAGCTCTTTAACAAACAGCTGAATTTATTCCTCATAGGTTTGTAACAAGGTTTATTGATCTGGACGGCCTGACGTGCATCCTGAACTTTTTGAAGAGCATGGATTATGAGACCACAGAGTCTCAGATCCACACTTCCCTCATCGGCTGCATCAAAGCCCTGATGAACAACTCCCAGGGTCGCGCTCACGTGCTCTCTCACACGGAGAGCATCAACATCATCGCTCAGAGTCTGGCCACCGAGAACATCAAGACCAAAGTGGCGGTGCTGGAGATCATGGGCGCTGTGTGTTTAGTGCCGGGAGGCCACAAGAAGATTCTGGAGGCCATGTTGCACTATCAGAAGTTCTCTTGTGAGCGCACACGATTTCAGGTGGGCTACTTTGTCTATAATCTTAAAGGGTTAGTTCACCCAAAAATGAAATTTCTGTCATTAAGTACTCACCCTCATGTTGTTCCACACCCGTAAGACCTTCGTTCATCTTCAGTACATAAATTTAGATATTTTTGATGAAATCCGAGGGTTTCTGAACCACACATATGCAACAACGTCATTGTATCTTTTGAGTTTCAGAAAGGTAGTAAAAACATTGTTAAAATAGCGCCGCACTGCGTTCGCTACCTCAACTTAGGGCTGGGCGATATATCGCATGCAATTGTCACGCGCATTTCATCAGTAAAGCCGGTTCCCTGATTACCGCTAAATCGCCATCACCTGCTTTCAAATGAAGCGGCATTTAATAGACAGAGCCGTAGTTCACTGACAAGCTACGCAATATCGCGTTCATTATCGCAGATGAATCGCCTTCGATAATGAACGCGATATTGCGTGGTTTGTCAGTGAACTACGGCTCTGTCTATTAAATGCCGCTCCATTTGAAAGCAGGTGATGGCGATTTAGCGGTAATCAGGGAACCGGCTTTACTGATGAAATGCGCGTGACAATCACATGCGATATATCGCCCAGCACTACCTCAACTGCGTATGACAACAGTTTAAATTGTTAAATAAAGTCGTTATTTTTGTTTTGATTTTTCACACAAAAAGTATTCTGGCCCCTTTTAACATTAAGGTTGAACCACTGTGGTCACGTGAACTGTTTTAACAATGTTTTTACTTTCTGGACCTAAAAAGGTGTAATGACGTTGCTGCCTATGTGTGGTTCAGATACCCTCGTATTTCATCAAAAATATCTTAATTTGGTTTTACGGCTGTGAAATTTCATTTTTGGGTTAACTAACCCTTTAAACCCAACCCAATCAAACGAGTATGCATCAGGAAAATGTTAATCCCATGATGTTTTTTTTGTCACAGACATTGCTGAATGATCTGGACAAGAGTACAGGACGGTACAGGGACGAGGTCAGCCTAAAAACAGCTATTATGTCCTTCATTAATGCTGTGTTAAGCCAAGGAGCTGGTGAAGTAAGTCATTTTGGCTGTTTCCACACTTTTTTTCCCAGTTCTAACACATCTTAATTTACTCTTTGACTAGATCTGTGCTTTTCTCTGTAAACATATACCGAAATAACTCTCATATTTGTCCTTAAAGGAATATTTCTTCCAATAGTTCACCTTTAAGAAAGTGTTGTGTATAAAATCCCAAGTTCATCAAATGGTTCTTTAATTAACCTGTAGGCCAGCCTTGAGTTCCGGGTTCATTTGCGATACGAGTTCCTCATGTTGGGGATTCAGCCCATCATTGACAAACTCAGGTCACATGAAAACTCTACATTAGACAGGTAAAGTCCACATTGCTAACTATAGATTTTTTGTTGGAGTCTTATCCAGCAAATTTGAACTTTTTGATTTTGTGTTTTTTTTTGTGTGTGTGTGTGTGTCCTCAGGCATTTGGATTACTTTGAGATGCTGAGAAATGATGATGAGCTCACATTATCCAGGCGCTTTGAGTCTGTGAGTAGATATCATGTTTCATTATACAGTCAAACCAAAAATGTATTCAGACACCTTGAGTATTTAATTCATTAATAAAGTTTATTCACTATAGTTTAAAAAAATGCAGAGAGTTAAATGCTCAGAGTTAAACTGTGTCAGAAAAAAAAAAAAAATCAGATGTCAGGTAACACTTAAGCAAAACATTGGTTCCAAATTTTTATCAATTTTACTGATAGTCCACTGTATGAAGAATTTTTGCGTATAATATGTCACAGTTTACTTTATTTTGCTATCCTCACTTACATAAATGAACTATAGTGTTCTACACCCACTTGTAAAAATATATCAAAAATGTCTGAATAATTTTTGGTTTGACTGTATATATTATGTATAATGTTATTTAGCATTATTTTTATATTTCAGTAATATAATTATTTTAATAATTATGTATTATTTTGATTCAAAGGTGTATATTTTAAATAAAATTTCCTCTGACTTAAGACTTTTGTGTGGAATTTATCTATTTTTTTTCAGATGCATATAGACACGAAAAGTGCGACACAGGTTTTTGAGCTTGTACGGAAGAAGCTGGCCCACACAGATGCATATCCGCACTTTATGTCTGTTCTTCATCATTGCCTGCTCATGCCTCGTGAGTGCTTACCTGTCCCTCCTAATATCATCTCTTGTGACACAATGACAGCATCTGTCTTTCATCTGTTGTTTTTTTTCTCCTGTAGCTTTCAAATAGATCCTATAGCTTACCCACTCTTTCCTGCTGGGAATTTATTGTTTAGACTTAGTTCATAACTGAAACCATAAGCTATGCAGACTTTTTCCACCAAATATTAAAGGATATAATAATGTACTGTCAGCTCGTCATTAGTGCAAAGCTATTCGTTTTTTTGGCAGTTATACAGCACAAAATTATTTGACCGCAGAATGCCACAACTGACAAATAAGAATCAAGTATATATTTAACCATTTTGATTTTAAGTGTTCTGCATGCACGAATGTTTTAAATATGCACTTTGTTTTAGATAAGAGAAGTGGGAACACAGTGCAGTATTGGCTGCTGCTGGACCGTATCGTCCAACAGATGGTCCTGCAGAATGACAAAGGTCACGACCCTGATGTCACACCATTAGAAAACTTCAATGTAAAGAATGTGGTTCGAATGTGAGTTTGCTTTTTTTGTTTCAGACAACTTTCTCATAATTGGGTTTTTTATAAAGATTTTCTTTGGCAAGGTGCTGTGGTGTATTTATAGGAAGCATTTTTTAATACCCTCATTAAGTCTTTGCCAAATAAACCAAGATTATCTGTACTGGATTAATGAGTTTTTCCTTAAATCACATCGCTTACCCTCCTTCAGGCTTGTCAATGAAAATGAGGTGAAACAGTGGAAGGAACAGGCGGAAAAAATGCGTAAAGGTCAGCATATGTTCTACACATTGATGTTTCTTTTACAGCAGGCTGTTTTTGCATCCAGATTTACTGCTCTGTAACTATTGGTGCGTTCACATCATGTAAGAATTAACGTTCTGACTTAACAATGGAAAATGTTTGTTAAACGTATAAAATTCAACTTCAATTTTAATAACTAGGCCATCATGACATCATGCAAATTGACATCATGAAACCATATCTATACGTTTTACATTGAATAAAATGTTTGATCATTTATTTTGCATATTTATTTATTTTGCAGATTATTTATATGCATTTTTTCTCATTTTCATCAATTCATGTAGAAATCACCATTCTGACTTGACAATAAAAAACATCATTGTGAACCTTATAAATTACAAATTGAATGTTATGTGAATTTTTATGACTTCATCATGACAACAACATGCAAAACGAACCAGCATATAGTGAATTAATTTAAAACTCTAACAACAACATGCAAATGGGATCTATTTAGCATTGTAAGCATCGCCATATTAAATTATACTATCTGAAAGTGAGAATGTCATCATCTCAGAATTGTCATCTCATAATT
This sequence comes from Chanodichthys erythropterus, assembly GCF_024489055.1. Classification (NCBI taxonomy): domain Eukaryota; kingdom Metazoa; phylum Chordata; class Actinopteri; order Cypriniformes; family Xenocyprididae; genus Chanodichthys; species Chanodichthys erythropterus. Next base: position 2,876,667 of record NC_090224.1, on the reverse strand, counting down.
ATGATAATTCTGACTCAACCTGAACACAGGCGATTTATAGATTCAGTTGGCTGGAATCCAGTTTCTTCATTGTAAAGACCTAAAATTTAGACCTCTTTGTCCTGCAGACCACCATGAGCTTCAACAGAAGATGGAGAAGAAGGAGCGAGAGTGTGACGCGAAAACACAGGAGAAGGAGGAGATGATGCAGACTCTCAACAAGATGAAAGAGAAGTTAGAGAGAGAAATGGGCGAGCATAAACTAGTCAAGCAGCAGGTGGCGGAAATGACTGTAAGACTACATGACCTCAGCACGGTAGGCTGATGATGTCACAAATATTAATAAAAAAAGTCTTGACGGAAACAAACATTAATAAAGACATATCAATTTTGATTCCTCATGTATATCTAGAGACAGATAGCCAGTGTTCCTGGAGGTCCTCCCATCCCTGGTCCTCCAGGTGGACCTCTGCTACCACCTCCACCTCCTCCACCTCCACCTGGTGGCATGATGCCACCTCCACCACCTCCTCCGCCGGGCAGCGCTATGATGCCACCCCCTCCACCACCGCCCCCTGGCGGCCCCCCGCCACCCCCTGGACGCCCTCCTTTCGGTGGAGCTCCGCCTCCGCCAGGAGCTCCCATGGGACCATCCCTGAAGAAGAAAAACATTCCTCAGCCGGCCAATCCACTCAAGTCCTTTAACTGGGCCAAGCTCTCTGAGGTGAGACTGGCATGGATTATAGGAGCAGACTGGGTCATCCTGACACTCACAGAGAACAAAATCTGTTTCTTAAGCCTCTGCTTTTAATCAAGAAACACTTTTGGAAGTGAGGCAAATTAGTGTCAAAACTGTCCTCAATTTTGCCAGGCTGTCAGCATTTGTCAGATCATAGAGGACTAGATTTTAAACTTGTATTTTCTTTTCTTATTTTTTTCTTTTTTTCTTCCATTTTATTTTTGTTAATTTATCCAAAACAAATAATCAATATAGGGAAACACAAACATTATCAATATAAAACACTTAAATAATCACAAAAATGATATTAATTACATTAAAGTATAAATTCACTTGAAACCAAATATTCTTATACATTTCACATGGATAAATCCTATACATTTCATATGTAAATAATAAAGCAAAATACAGCCAAATTGGAAAAAAATTAATAAAATAAAATAAAAAAATAAAAATAAAGAACACCCAGCCAAAACCAAAACCGGCCCACCGCAAAACATTATTTACCCAATTCTTGAGAAATGTCTGCCCTAAATCCCTTAATAGTGACGTCTTTATTTTATTCTGCTATAAACTTGTATTTTCATGAAAAAGTATATTTTATGATGTATATTTTTATATACTTTTTTGTGTTTATTTATTTAAATTTCATGAAACTATAATTATCTATACTCTTTAGCATTTAACAAAACTTTTATTTATTTTAAATTTCTTGAATCTATTTTTATATATGCATTTTATCATTGAAATAAAAATGTTTATTTATGCATTTTAAATTTCATGAATCTATTTTTTATCTATACACTATTATTTTCCTATATTATTAATATGTCTTTTTTTTTTTTTGTCTCATCTTCATAGAACTTCTCAATGCATTATTTACTTTAGATTCAGAGTTTAACAGTGAACAAAATGTACCATGTGACTTACAACATGTGACTTTAAACTGGATGGTAATTGAGTAAATTTCCCAATCTCTCCCACAGAACAAGCTTGAGGGGACAGTCTGGGCAGACGTCGACGACAGCAAAGTTTTCAAAATCCTAGACTTGGTGGACATTGAGAAGACCTTCTCTGCCTATCAGAGGCAACAGGTTACTAAACAAAGCTCCTTTCTCTGGTTTTCATTTTTTTCTGTGTCCAGGATGATCTCACAAAGCATTTACTGTTTCTCATGCATGGTATTCATACGTTTACCCATGGTAATCCTGCATCACAGAGCATGGGGTTTAAATTAGCAGACTATAAAATGCCTTGATATCACCAGCAGCTTTCTATGAAAAGCAGACATTGGCAAACCGTCCTCATTACGGCTGGTAAACCACACACTTAGTCACATTATAAAGCGATTGCATTCATTTCTTATGGCTTTACAGTCAAATTAGAGAAGAAAAAAAGAAAAAAGAGGTTGGGACCTCATTGGGTTTGTATAATCATAACCATAATTTTAAACAATGCATTAAGTACTGTAAGCTTTTGAAATAACTTTTTTGAGGGCATGCTTAATACAATAAAATATATATTCATTAAACCTCTCCAATTTCATCAAATTCTCACAATTTTATATATTTAATTGACTTTCGAAGCATTATGGTTTGGAAGTTTCTTCCTTGCAGTTAAAGGAAAAAGTAATTGCGATTTATATCTTATAATTGTAATTGCATTTTTATTTCTCATCTTTAATTATTAAATTATATAAAATTTATTTTATTTCTATTAACGTTATGTATCAACATTACGATGTAATATCACAGTTATGACTTTATTTCTGCATAACTGTGATTTGATTTCCTTCAGTTGTGGCTATTTCTCATAATTGCTGCTTTATTTCTCATAACTGACTTAAAAAATGCAACTATTTCCTGCAATTGCGAGTATTTTTGTCATTGCGACATTATTTCTCTAAATTGCTCTTTTTATTTTTACTCTGCAGGCTTCAACATTAAGAACAGGCTTTAGAAAAATAACAAAATTCATTATATTAGATGCATGTTCACTTAACCATGCAACTAAAAAGCAATCGCGGAGCATGTCGATTTGATACACCTGTCAAGGTGGAATTGGAGAGGTACAGTAGCTTGTGATGTTTAGCTTTAACCAGTCATTCATGATCAACTAGCATGCATCTTTCAGTGCACACACACATTTACACTGCATTTACAGACCTCCCATAAGGCTCTGCTTTCATGCACCCTCACGCTCACCATTCACCACCCCAGTAATGTCATCATGTGCCTGTTTGAGTTTGTCTTGGCTGAATTCACTAGACTACTCGGTCTCTCTAACATGTGCTGCATCTTCCTTGCTTCTTGCCTGCATTTTAGGACTTCTTTATGGTCAATAACAGCAAACAGGTAAGTGGTTGAACAGATCTAATAGTGTTTGCATCATCTTTACCCCCTCACTCTTTCTGTCATTCATTTTGCATCCTATGGAGACATTTTTCTGCCAGGGATTAAAAAATAAAATCGTTATTGTGACCTTTTTATCTCACAGTTCTGCAATTCTGAGTTTATATCTTGCAATCTGGACTTTATTACTCGCAATTCTGAGAAAAAGGCCGAGTTGTGAGTTATAATCTTGCAATTGCGAGAAATTAATTAATAAAATTAAGTCCGAATTGCGAGTTTATATCTTTGTCTATAAACTGATTTTATTTCTTAGAATTGTGAGATATAAACTCACAATTCAGACTTTAGTCACATTTGTGAGATATGAAATCTCAATTCTGACTTTCACAATTAAGTTTATAACTCACAACTTAGACTTAGATCTCGTAAGTGCGAGAAATAAAGTCAGAATTAAGAAAGTCGCAGTTAACTTTCATAGTATTTAGAAAGTATATAAATGTAGAAATTGTTTTTTTGTTGTTTTTTTTTTTTGTTTTTTTCAAATCAATCTAATGAGACTTTACTGATAGCGTTTATATGAACTTTCCATTGCGACAATTTTGAGATTATTACCCACTACTCGGACTTGCAAGAATTGTCCATTGTGACTTCTTATCTCACAATTTTTTCCTCACAATTATTTATATCTCATAACTCTGACTTTATAACTCGCAATTGCGAGAAATAAAGTCAGAATTGCAAGATATAAGCTCACAATTATGAGAAACAAATAGTAAGATAAGAAGTCGCAATTATCTTTTTTTTATTCTTTGACAGAAACAAGTTTCCATAGTATCTAGACAGTATATAAATGTGGAAATTGTTTTTCTTTTGTTTCAAATCAATCTAATATGACTTTACTGATAGCATTTATATAAACTTTCAGAAGAGTCTTGAGTGTATTGATTCTTTTATTTGAATTCTGATTATCTTTAAAGTTGCTCTTGAGTGAAATGTATCTTTTTGACCGCAGAAAGAGGCTGAGGAAGATGTGCTGAGCTCCAAGAAAGTCAAAGAGCTCTCTGTCATCGATGGCCGCCGGGCTCAGAACTGCAACATCCTTCTCTCACGGTGAGTGATGTGTCTGACCCGTGTCTGAGTTCACCACCAGCTGCCAAGTGTGTGTGTGTGTGTGTGTGTGTGTGTGGACCTCAATGATCTCCAGATGTAATGTCATATCCTGTGGGCTAAACCTTGCAGTTTCTACATCCTGGTTTGATACTGTAACCTGCACCTTGGTTATTGTAGCATTTCCTATCAATGAAAGATATACCACCCTTTAGGTTCTTATATATATATATATATATGAGATGATTTCCCTGAATTCTTTATAAATCAATGCAGCATGGGTCTCTAAAAATTTACAGCAATCATGCCTCATTAACACACACAAGGAATCTCCAAGGATTCTGTGCTTGTAGACGCTCCACAGATTGCAGTGGTTTGGAATTCATATATTTGAAAACGTTTTACCCATCACCGCCCTAAATAGTTTGGCTAATTTGATTATGCTTTCAACTAGAGATGCTCCGATCAGCATTTTTGGGGCCGATCACCGATTACCGCTCACCAAGATCATGATCTGACGATTGCTGATCACTGCCAATCACAGAATGGCAGGGGAATGGGAATCTTTTATCTATAATCTAGCAGAGTTTGCACCATTTGTAGAAATGAAACTAACTCTAAATTAACTGTATTGAGAAAAAAAACTGTTGAAATAGGCTAGAGTCAAGATCTTGAAGAACCACCAAGTGTTTATTTTAGAAAATGAGATAACTTAAGGCTACTGTAGGCCATCTTTCCCAAATAAGGCAGAGTAACATAAAATTATTCCAAACAAAGAGGGGTTAGACAGACCAACACACATCAGATCAGCTTAATGGGATGTAGCCTCTTAAAAAACTGATTACATTTAATAATTGGCAGCTATATGTAAAGCTTGTTACACCAAAACTGGCTACTGCCACAAACGTGATGTCTTTCCACCTCGTACTATCCCTGCTGTATGGTTCACGTCGTTTAAATGCATCACTAAATGCATAAATGCATCGTTTAAATGCATCACTCACAGTCGGCTGGTTGAGGGATGGGGACGTTGTTGGCTTCGGCTGGTTTAGTTTCTCATACTCGGCATATTCAGTTGTATGGCATGTTCTAAGATGCCTAATCATGTTAGTGGTGTTAAAATGACATTGCTTGCTTCTACCTCGAGGGATTTCATCACGGCATACATTGCAAACGGCTAACTTTACGTCTTTATCGGACACTTTGAAAAACTTCCAGATGGGAGAACTCATGTTGCCACTGACAAGCTCCGCTCTGCTGTTGTGTACCTGTGCGCCGTGCATGCACATGTGAAAAAGCCGTGCGAGTAATTTACGTCACGTGATCGGCTTTTTTGATCGGCGCTTTTGGGGTTCGCCGATCAAGCTATTTTTAGCCAATATCGGCCGATCATGATCGGTGGCCGATCAATCGGAGCATCACTACTTTCAACTACCAAAATATAATTAATTTTAAAGACTCCATGTATCCAGGCTTCATTTAATGAAAATAGCATAGATTATTAAATTGGCCATTTCACATCCTTAAGAGAGCTCACTCTTTCTGTCATTCATTTTGCATCAACATTTTTCTGCCAGGGAATAATAAAAAAAAAAAAGATAATATCTCATAATTCTGAGTTTGTATCTCGCAATTTGGACTTTATAACTCGCAATTGTGAGTTTATAACTCATTTCTGGAAAAAAAAAAAAAATCAGAATTGTGAGTTATAAACCTGCAATTGAAAGAAATTAATTAAAAAAATAAGTAAAAATTCCAAGTTTATATCTTTTTATTTCTTACAATTGTGAGATATAAACTCACAATTCTGACTTTATTTCTCACATTTGTGAGATATAAAAATCGCAATTCAGGCTTCATCATAACTGTTGAGTTTATAACTCACAACTCAGACTTAGATCTCGTAATTGCAAGAAATAAAGTTAGAATTGCAAGACATAAACTCGCAATTGTGAGGAAAAATAGTGAGATAAAAGCTGCAATTAACTTCCATAGTATCTAGGAAGCAGTGTTGCCAAGTGCATAGTTTTCCTACAGAATTGGATTACATTAAAGGTGCCATCGAACGTTTTTGTGACGAGCAGGGCGGGCGAGAGCCGTGAGGGAACGGCGCGAGGCCGGTGACGCGAGTGATAACGAGCATCACCTGTGAGGCGTGCCGGCCTCGAGTCCTTCACTGATGTCACTCCTCCTTTTATGCCTCCGGAGCTCCTCCGTGAGAGACTCGAGGCCGGCACGCCTCACAGGTGATGCTCGTTATCACTCGCGTCACCGGCCTCGCGCCGTTCCCTCACGGCTCTCGCCCGCCCTGCTCGTCACAGTTTTTTTACAAGATGTAATATAAGTCTAAGGTGTCCCCTGAATGTGTCTGAAGTTTCAGTTCAAAATACCCCATAGATTTTTTTTTATTCATTTTTTTAACTGCCTATTTTGGGCCGATTTATGTTGCAGCCCCTTTAAATGCTCACGCTCCCCGCCCACGGAGCTTACGCTTGCCTTAAACAGTGCATAAACAAAGTTTACACAGCTAATATAACCCTCAAAATGGATGTTTACAAAGTGATCGTCATGCATGCGTCGGATTATGTGAGTATAGTATTTATTTGGATGTTTACATTTGATTCTGAATGAATTTGAGGCTGTGATCCGTGGCTAACAGCTAATGCTACACTGTTGGAGAGATTTATAAAGAATGAAGTTGTGTTTATGAATTATACAGACTGCAAGTGTTTAAAAATGAAAATAGCGACGGCTCTTGTCTCAGTGAATACAATAAGAAACAAAGGTAACTTTAACCACATTTAACATTAGCAACATGCTAACGAAACATTTAGAAAGACAATTTACAAATATCACTAAAAATATCATGATATCATGGATCATGAACAGTTATTATTGCTCCATCTGCCATTTTTCGCTATTGTTCTTGCTTGCTTACCTAGTCTGATGATTCAGTTGTGCACAGATCCAGAAGTTAATACTGGCTGCCCTTGTGTAATGCCTTGAACATGAGCTGGCATATGCAAATATTGGGGTCATACATATTAATGATCCCGACTGTTACGTAACAGTCAGTGTTATGTTGAGATTCGCCTGTTCTTCAGAGGTCTTTTAAACAAATGAGATTTATATAAGAAGAAGGAAACAATGGAGTTTGAGACTCACTGTATGCAATTTCCATGTACTGAACTCTTGTTATTTAACTATGCCAAGATAAATTCAATTTTTAATTCTAAGGCACCTTTAACACTGTTGCTGCGGGTTGAAGCGACCCAAATAACATGATATTTAGCCCCTGGAATGCAAATTTTACCAGGGGACCCCACTGGAATGCAATTGGGATGGTTTTGGGATAGTTTTGAGTAGCAATTGGGTAGGTAACCTGGCAACCCTGCTAGGAAGTATATAAATGTAGAAATAGTTTTTCTTTTGTTCCAAATCAATCTAATGTGACTTTACTGATAGCGTTTATATAAACTTCCCATTGCGACTTATCTCACTGTTGTGCACAAAGGCATCAGATTTGTATTATTTTAATTCAGTATTGAGTCAAAGAATGTTTTGTTAATTCAAACCCCAGGAAATATTTTATTCACTTACAATAGGACGATCAAGCCACTCTAACCTAAAATATATGACATACTTGGGGAAAACACTACTGTGGGTCTTAGTTGCAGAACTCCTGGGTTGGTGAATATTAATATTCAGGGTTTAAATTTCTCCCATTTATAGCTTTATACTGTACATATGTTACTGAAGTGTGAGATTGAGTTGAAATTAAACAGAGCTTAATACTTTAATTATCCAGAATTTCTCTTCTCAGTGGTGATGTTGTCTTTATGCATGGTTTTTACCAGAGGATCACATTTTTATTTTAGGTTAAAATATCTGTTTATTTCTGTATGAAACAAATCCCACAAAGCAAACTGTAACAGTTGGTCCCAGCTGCCAATCCAGACGGTCTCGGATAAATGACGGCTCACTGACTGACTGTGGTTTGGCATGGAACCCAAACACCAAAGGTTCTCGTAAAGCAAAACTTCAAACTACATTAAAAAAAAAAAAAAAAAAGACAGAATTTCAAAATAGCTAGATTCACTCAAAAATCCCCACTGCAAAATTCTATTAATGACAGTTTGTGAATGACCGACATTGAGACCCTCTTTAACGCACATTAGCAGCTGACTTCAGCACCATCTGTAGATCATGGCCTGTGGTTCTATTACACTCTCATCCTCCCTAAATGGTCTCTTAGGATTCTCCACAAGCAGAGATTTGGGTGTAATCCATTGTACAGCCACCGAACGGACCACCCAAGCTGAGATTCACAGGGATTTAAATAGTTTCGCTTCTCAAGTGGAAGCCTGTAGAGTCATTAGTGTTGGTTGAGGAATGGTAAATGTGGTGCTGGACGTCAAGGCGGCGGAGGGTGAGATGGTGGTCTGGCTAGAGGGAGATGTGACTGAGGAGTAGCATATGTTCAATAATTGCTAATTAGTGCTCAGTTCATATTTATCTACTCTGTGTTGACAGTTCTCAATCAGAGGACGAACTGAAACCTACTAAGCCTGTTGCACAGGAATAGATCAGAGATGACTATACACTTCAGAAAAAAGTAAAAAAAAAAAAAAAATATATATATAATATATATATATAAGTTACTAAAGACATTGGTAAAACAGTTTATGTGACTGCAGTGGTTCAACCTTAATTTTATGATGCGATGAGAATACTTTTTGTGAAACAAAAAAAACAAAACAAAAATAATTACTTTATTCAACGATATCTTCTCTTCTGTGTCATTCTCATACGCTGTTTACGTTCAGCGCTTCCAGGTTCCACGTCAGAATATTTTTCCTATTTTTCTGGATGAAGAAAATGCCTGTGTATCTGCTAAAAGTGAATTTTGTCAGCATCAACACTAGCATACAGATGGCCTCAAAGCCAGCACACATGGACTAAACGTTAAAGAGCTTTGATTTTGATTTCATTGGATCTTTAAAGGTTTGATTAATGGCATCTCACAATCGTGGTAAAGTGTGTGTGACCACATGAAATGGAAAGTCCTCTGCAACTCTGCAAGATTTTTCCCCGACTGTGTCTCCGGCTTATTATTTGCTGATTAAATAATAAACGTGGGATTCCTGTGGTTACGCTAATGACCTCCTAATAATGACGATGAGTTGCCTCTGAATGAACTAAGGCTGCCATTATTTCATTCTTTTCCTTCCTGAGTTCATCTTCACTGACTCCGGTAAGAATGTGAACTTTGTTAGAAAGAACTCAATAACACAGAATGCTGGGAATTGGAAGCGCTGCTTGGCACAAACACCTAGACTCAAACATGGAAAGTGCTCTGGCCGTGTTTCACGTCAGTGCTGTGGTTTGCAGTCTCTCTGGATCCTGGCAGGGGAACGAAGGCTGCTCTCCAGCACTGGTCTCAGACCCGTCAAACACCTGTTCTTCTTGGCCTAAAGTATGCACACAGCTATCCCTGAATCTGATATATCTCTCTATCATTAATTTACTATCTAGAATGGCGGGCTTCACTAATGAATTTTCCTCTGGGATGTTTTGACCATCTCTGTTGGAGGGATATACTAAAACGATCTGCCAATTGTAGGAGGAAGATATTTCATCCCAAGGTTTTCAGCTTATTTTCACAACATGCTTCTCATTTATATAGCTCAAACAAGTTGGTGGAACTCCTATTCGACAAACTGACCACAAATGTAATGTTACTGTCAAGACGTAAGCAGTGATGATCGCAGATTATTTAAAGCAGGCAAATGCTGGGTTAAGTTATGAGTCATGCGATAATCTTACTTCTTCACTCCAGTAATGATATATATAATGTTAGCCAGGAAATTCTTGGTAACTGGAACAAACACTTGGGTTCAACATCGGGCCGCAAGATTAATAGCTCTTCTAAATAACATATACTAATTTATTTATACTGTATGCCAAAGGAAAACTGATGTAAGCGGAGGAAATTCCCCACAATTTCCTTTTCTCAATGTGATTAATTTGAGTTCACGGAGTTCTCTGCTGAAGTGGATCTATCACTCAAATTTGATTTGTGAATTCATTTCAAATTAATTTATTTGTCCCAGTCTGCTTGATCTGTATATCCTGTTCTTGTGTTACAGATTGAAACTTTCCAATGAGGAAATAAAGAGAGCCATTCTGACCATGGACGAACAGGAAGATCTGCCTAAAGACATGCTGGAGCAGGTGAGTGTCCAGGCATGAACAGACTGCAATGTGAGGGACAAAAGGAAAAACTTACTGTGATTGAGTTTAAAAAACAGTTGTAATTGTGAGATCAAGTCAACTGTGAGATACAATAGTAAGTTACAATTATGGGAAATAAACACAATTACAGAAAAGTCAAGATATAAAATCGTATTTGTGAGATATAAAGTCACAATTATGGAAAAAGTAGCAGTGTTTAAGATATAGCCACAATTATGAGATATAAAGTTGTAGTTATGAGCTATATAATAACAATTGTGAGATATGAAGTTGTAATTATGGAAAAAAAAGGTTGCATTTGTGTGATATAAAGTCACAATTATGGAAACAGTTGCAATTGTGGGATATAAATTTGCAATTATGAGATTTAAAATGTCAATTGTGAGATGAAATTGCAATTATGGAAAAAAGTTGCATTTATGAAATGTAAAGTCACAATTATGGAAATGGTCACACTATGGAATTGTGAGATATAAAGTTGGACTTGTGAGAAATAGTCGTAATTATGGAAAAAAAAGTCACAATTACGAGAGATATCAAGATATCAAGTTGTTCTTGTGAGAAATAAATTCACAATTATGGAAGAAAGTTGCAATTGTGTGATATACTGTAAAGTTGCAATTATGGAAATCATGGAAAGTCACAATTATGAGATCTACAGTTACAATTACAGAAATCAGTCATATTGTGAGATATAAAGTTGCAGTTGTGAGATAAATTATGTAATTGTAAGAAACAAAGTTACAATTCCCTTTTTTAATACTCTGAAACAGAAAACGGACTTTCAAAATAATGTCACATGAGACTGGTTGAGGATTATTCTCTATTATTAGTTGTGTTCTAACTGATGGTGTTTCTTCACTGCTCCAGATGCTGAAGTTTGTCCCAGAGAAGAGTGATGTGGACCTTTTAGAGGAGCACAAACATGAGTTGGACCGCATGGCAAAGGCAGATCGTTTCCTCTATGAAATGAGCAGGTAGGATGGTTAATCAAACGTGGGGTTTTCAAATATAAAATGTCATTTTAACAGTTTAATGGGACCGTTGATATATTGGTCTAATTTGAATTTGAGAAGTAAGACTTGGTTGGTCAGACTAGTTCTTAAGACACAGGGCCCTATTTTAACGATCTAAATGCAAAGTGTAAAGCGCACGGCGCAGGTGCACTCAGGGCGTGTCCAAATCCACTTTTGCTATTTTAACGACGGAGAAACGGTCCGTGCGCCGGGCGCATTTGTGAAATGGGTTGTCCCTATTCTCTTAATGAGTAATGGATGGGTAATGGGTAACGTTCAATAAACCAATCAGAGTGTCATCTCCCATTCCCTTTAAGAGCTAGATGCGCTCGCTCCATGGCGGATTGCTATTTACATGGCAGAATTTGTTGCCGGAAAAGCTGAACGCTTTTCAAGCGAAGAAACCGATCTGCTCGTGCACGAAGTTATATATATATATTATACGTAACATTATAAAATACACTGACTTTCTAAACACACCGATTCAACTGAGGAGTTACTGAGTGATGTTTTGCTGAAATTACCTGTTAGGTGGCCAGTCAATCTTTCAGTCGTCTGCGTTGGATGCAGGCTTTCAAATAGCTCCGCACGATGAGTCAGTTAATATATATATATGTGTGTGTATTGGCACGATTGTTCAATTAATTAGCCAATTTCGTTCATTATTATAAGTAGTAATAGGCTGAATTGAAAATAGGTATCCTAATTCTAATACACACAATGACTATTCATCATTACATTTTTATATTTATGTAGCCTACACAATAATATTCTTTTACATTGTAATCCTTTTGTTTTTAATATTTGGCATGTTTGTGTGATGCGCATCCCTGTGTGTAATAAGCAAAGTCAACGCGCACTGTGGACGCGCCCAGAGGCGCAGTTTCTACCAACGCGCTCTAACAAAAAAATATTTCGCCACTGACTTTAGACCAGGTTTGAGTTGGTCTATGGCGCAGTCTATTTTCAGCTCCTTAAAATAACAATGCGCCGGCAATGCGCCTGATCACACCTCTTTTTTAGACCAGCACGCCCATGGGCGCACTAACTGGCGCAAATGCATTTACTAATTTAAGGACGTGGCGCTGAACAGGAAAAAGAGAACGGCGCCGGACGCAAACTAGCAAACACACTTGCGCTGCGCCTTGCGCCGCATTGCGCCGGGTGTATTATAGGGCCCACAGTCTTAACATTGTTTATGCAACTGGCTCTTGTTGGTTTACATACACTACTTGAAGGTCTTTCACCATTACGATGCATCTTAAGTAAAAATAAGTAAAAAATCATGTGGCAAGTGTGAATGGCCCCCTTTTCTCCCACAATTCTACTTTTATCATGAAGAGCTTTATTAAAATATGATGGCTCAACTAAGGACCTGTTTACACCTGGTCACTTCATGCATTTTCTCTATCCGATTGTGAAAAGTCCAGGTGTGAATACCCTCCTAAACACATTCGAGATGGATTTAAATCCGATTACTCAAACCACTTCAGGAGGTAGTTTGAGACACATTCCAGATTAAACTGGACAAGTGTAAATACATCTGGTTGTTAAAGCTACATATGTCAATTTTACGCCTCCCAAAATGGTACAAAAATAATCGTGTGACCGTGTGTTGTAGGCTACCGGCTCCCGGTAGTCACATATGACAGCGCTACTGTAACACAGATATGACCCGACACAGATAAGTAGCCTTTCTCGACGCACAAACTGCCGCAAACAAAACTAAACGTTCAGTGCCGCATCCTGAAGCTCAACACGCATTCATCTTCAAGCAATGAGACTAAATTATCTTACCAGTGCTTGTGCCGCTTTCTCCCCTATTGCTGTCTTTGACCTTGAAATTAGCAGATGATAAATAAATTACAACTCATATCTGTTGCTTTCATTGACATGAACTCCGTTAAATTGCCTTCTTTCATGATGTTGGCCTAGTTAGTACGTTGTTGTGTGTGAGGAATATCAGATCCATGAAGGCCACCCACCACAGTACAGTGACTGATCTGTTTCGTTTTTTCCACACAAATACAGTGTCAGAAGCAAATGCGATTTCCTGCAGGAAGGAAGGAAAAGGGTTATGAATCCTGGGTGACACATTGATCTGGTCAGGCTGAGGATCCTGTTCAGCATCAATATTTGCTGTAACTAAATAAGTACTATCTCATCGTAGCTATGCAGCTGCCTTACACTTTTTAACAGAGGAGCTGAGCCAAACAAAGCACAGGTGTCTTGGCTTGCTTGCTTTTTCTTTCTCTGTTTATGAGACCCTGGTGAGTTTTTCACTCTGCTGTGGCTGATGTGTTTGGAGCATAGAGGATGGAAGAGAAACCTTTTAAAAAATCGACGTGGTTGTCAGAGTTTAGTCCCTAGGCTGTGTTTGGGCCCTCGGCAAGTGCCGTAACCAAGGTGACTGTCCCCGGCACAAGAGTGCTGAATGTAACACAGCAGCGTCAAGGTCAAATCACTGGTTCAGGCTGTTTGTTCTTTATTCAGTGGAACCATTAATGCTGTGTATACAGATCATATGAGTTTTATCATGTCATATGCGTGACAATAAAGTTCTACAGCTCATTTAGTATCTATTATGGGTGTGCAGTCCTTTTAATGGGCCTTTCTTTTATATTTAATGTACTCTCCCTTTTTTCCTGACCCAATCCTTTTTTGTCCTTCCAACAGAATAAGCCATTACCAGCAGAGGTTACAGTCTTTGTACTTCAAGAAGAAGTTTGCCGAAAGGATTGCAGAAATTAAACCTAAAGTTGAAGGTGTGTGCATGTGCTCTTTAAATTCATTTGCATTACAAAAAAAATAGGTCTGTTAGTAGATTACATTTTAAATCATTTTTATTTATTTACTTTTTTCAAACACAGTCCCATTTTTACAGTAAAAAATACTGTATTCAAGTGCTGAATATTTAGATTAATGTGTGTTGTGTGTGTGTAAATATTAAAAATAGGGTGATGAAAAATTATGTCATGCATTTTATGATCATTTTCTCATTTTTAGTGCAATACATGTATTCAGTTGCATTTATTGTCAAATAAGTATTATCAATAAGTAAGTAATATCAAATACCTTAATTTTATAATACCTTTATTATAATAATAATAATAATAATAATAATAATAATATATATATATATATATATATATATATATATATATATATATATATATATATATATATATATATATATATATATATATATATATATATATATATATACATACACACATTTTTTTTTTTTATGACTGACAGACAGCCAAATTGCACGGCAATGAGTGTGATATTGCATTTATACAACAGTTTGACACAAGTGCGTAAATAAATAGGTAATGTACTCGCTTAGTCAACCTCTCTCTCTTAACACTCTACAATGAGTTTCAATGAAGCGACTCAACGTTCCTTCGCTACTAGTTCTAAGTAAGAAATAAGGTACTTGAGGCTAGTGCTGTATCGTGAATAAGTCACAGCTGAAGGGCGTTTTTAGGCACGATGCGAAGCAGACAATATGTATCAAAATATGTATCAATGCAACTTTCATGAAGTAAACTTTCACTAAAAGCCGTCCTTCCTCCGGAAATATAGTCCCTGGCTGTGAACAGCAACAGAAGTTACATTATCCCGCCATTAGATGGTGGCGAAGACTGTCTTTATGAGTGTGTCAGTCAGTAGCGAAGACTTTTACATTGAAAAGACTGAATTGTTGTGAACACGGAATAAGATGCAACTGAAAAATGCTTTGACTGTCAGTCATGGGTAAACCCCTTAACTGTTAAAAGGACAAGATAATACATCAGACATTTAAACAGATTTTTTATTATGAACATAGGACTGACCTGAAGGAAAATGCTAATAAACTCGGTAACTCTATCTTTTTCTCACAACACTCTTCTACATAATACAGTAAGCTTCAATGAACAATATCAGTTGAGAACATACAGTTTACGTTGCTAAATATATATTTTTTATTCTTCGGCCGTAGGTAATCACACCGTGCTGATATACAGCCATATCGCACAGCTACGAGTATGATATTGCATTTATACAACAGTTCAATGACACGAGCATGTAAATAAATAGGTAATGCACTCGCTTAGTCAACATCTCTCATAATACTCTACATATTACAGTAAGTTTCAATAAAGCGACCCAACGTTCCGTCACTACTAGTTCTAAAGTGATGTTTTAGAATTAGTAACAGAGGCTTGGGCTCAACTTGAGATTTGAATCTGTGGCGGAAGGAAGTAGTTCCTCACAAAAGAGGTTTTTTAAAGACAATCTATTGTTGTTTCTTATTTATTTACACACTTGTGCCATCGAACGGGTGTATATGAGCAATATCACACACGTTTTTTTGCCTTGCATGACTTTTCAGCACTGGCCAAGGCCTCAAAAGAGGTGCTGCACAGTCGGAATCTCAAGCAGCTGCTGGAGGTGGTGCTGGCGTTTGGTAACTACATGAACAAAGGACAGAGAGGCAATGCATACGGCTTCAAAATCTCTTCACTAAACAAGATTGCAGACACCAAGTCCAGCATTGACAAGTGAGAAAATCTATCTTAGTGTTTATAGAAGAATAAAGACCACGCAATAATTTATATTCATACTTTTATTGTCACCTTTGTCCCATTGCAGGAATATCACTCTCCTACACTACCTGATCACTATTCTGGAAAAGAAGTACTCAAAAGTCATGCTTTTCTCAGAGGAGCTGCAGAATGTGCCGGAAGCTGCAAAAGTCAAGTAGGTATAGCTGCAGAGTGGCTATAGCGTGCACTTCTTTCGTCGGCTTTACGATTTACAGGCCTGTAGGGTCTACTTGTGCTAAATGGATTTTGGAAATAGTTTTTGCGGTGTCACTCCCGCCCACCACTTGGCCTAAATCCATGCTGTGGGTCATACAAACTTTTGGTTACTCACATATGCAGAGCAAAACCCTAAATTATAGTTAGAAGAAATGGGGCCCTTGGCTCTCCTGGCTCTAGGTGCTGAAATATATAAGTGGAAGAGAGATACATGGCCACCATAGAAGAGAGAGTGTGAATACAGCTCCACTCGATGACCTCTCGACTTTTGCGTGCTGCTGTGAAGTACGTGCCAACAAATATGGGCCAAATTGTGACTGATACGCTTGTGACACTCTCCCCCTTGGAAGATAGTTTCTAATTTTAAGTCACTCCTCATTACTTTGCCTTAAAGGGACCGTCCAATGTACAGTAGAATGTCCACTAAACGACTTTTTAGTCGCACCAGCGAGACTAATGTGATCATGCTCGGTCCACAAGTGAAGTCACAAGACAAATTTTGCCGTGATCTTATTTGAGGGGGTAGAAAGAATTAAATAAAGGACTTTGTTTGCCTCAGGCAAATCAATCAAATTTATTCAGACAACAAATGAAAAATAATATGTTGAAGGGTCACAATCTACAATGAGTGGCCAATCATCAAGTGGAGACAGGTTTTTCCATAACCACACAAGTACGTCTCTGTGTACTTTGATAGTTCAGTCTGTTACAATGCCCTATTTGTGTGTAGGGAAGAATAAAGGCGGCACAGATTGAAGACAAGCAGCTATCAGTCCCACTGAGGTCATTTCTGTAGCTAAGAATAGCTCGGCTCAAAACAGAGCCTTTCACACACATTATATTATTAATGGAGTCACTTTAGTGCTATCACAGGGGTTAAAGTGCAAATGAATGGCTGTTATATATATATCAATGGTTCTTATCAGTGTGACCTGTTTGGATAAAAGGCTAAAAATGGCCAGCCTGCATGGCGTATGGAGATAATTATGTTAGATGGCATAGGGGAGAGTGGGGTAAGATGTGTCATCCCTTAAAGGAACACTCCACTTTTTTTGAAAATAGGCTAATTTTCCAACTCCCCTAGAGTTGAACAGTTGAGTTTTACCATTTTCGAATCCATTCAGCCGATCTCCGGTTCTGGCGGTACCACTTTTAGCATAGTTCATTGAATCTGATTAGACCGTTAGCATTGCGCTTAAAAATGACCAAAGAGTTTTGATATTTTTCCTATTTAAAACTTGACTCTTCTGTAGTTAAATCGTGTACTAAGACCGACGGAAAATAAAAAGTTGTGATTTTCTAGGCTGATATGGCTAGGAACTATACTCTCATTCAGGCGTAATAATCAAGGAACTTTGCTGCCGTATCATGGCTGCAGCAGTGCAATGATATTACGCAGCGTCTCTCACAAACGTCTCCATGGTTGCAAGGCACGTTCCCTGTGCAAGCAGGGGTTCACGGGCACTGCGTAATATCATTGCACTGCTGCAGCCATGATACGGCAGCAAAGTTCCTTGATTATTACGCCTGAATGAGAGTATAGTTCCTAGCCATATCAGCCTAGAAAATCACAACTTTTTATTTTCCGTCGGTCTTAGTACACGATTTAACTACAGAAGAGTCAAGTTTTAAATAGGAAAAATATCAAAACTCTTTGGTCATTTTTAAGCGTGATGCTAACGGTCTAATCAGATTCAATGAACTATGCTAAGCTATGCTAAAAGTGGTACCGCCAGAACCGGAGATCGGCTGAATGGATTCGAAAACGGTAAAACTCAACTGTTTAACTCTAGGGGAGTTGGAAAATTAGCCTCTTTTAAAAAAAAGTGGAGTGTTCCTTTAATATTGCAAACTTTGAATTGTTTTTGTTGCATGACTATATATTTAAAAAGGGCCTGACATATGTAGCTGATTGTGATTGAGAGATGTACATATAAAACATCTTTAAATAAAAAATATCAAATAAAAAAAATATCATACATGTTGGTAAATATAATAAATATTTAATGTGTTTAAACTATTTTTAAAGCCATTTGTAATTGATATGGTAGGTACAATGAAAAATATATATTTTATTTAAAAATATATATATTAAAAAATACATTTAAATTAAATTTATATAAAATATAGTATTTAAAAACAAAAAATGATTAGTCATGAATTATTAATGGAGCATTTCAAAAATAGTAGCTGTGGGGTAAAGTGTGTCAGATGCTGCAAGTATTAACTAATAATAATTGTAAGCTTTCTCTCATATTGTTAACTATTAAATAAAAACAATGTTACAAAATGTTAAACTGTTTCACAACACTCAGATATTCTTATTATTGAACTTATTTTACTTAAAATATAAAAAAGTGGTGCAAAATAAGACGTTGGGATTGGGCGTTAAGTTATTTTTTTCAGTTGTTTTGTTTTTAAGTATTTTTACCTTTTAATTTTAAAATCAAATTATTTACATTTCCCTAATTATCTAACTTACCACTTGACATGGCACAACTAACCCCTAATGTGGCGAAAGTTGTCGTTGGACCACTTTTTTTCTTTCATATTTCATGTCCCATCATATACTTCAGTAACCTGGATGAGCCTGTGTTATCTGTTTTCATCGGTTGTTATCGTGGAATAACATACTGCTGGATGGCGCGATTGACCATTCAGAATTAAGTATTCCACAGAGCCGTGTAATGATTCACTTTATAGCAGACATCCTGACAAAAGTATTTGTTTTTATCTATTTACCTAGAGGACAATTTGTCAAAAGCGGCACTCTTCCATTCTTGACTACACATAAAATGATTGTGATGTCTCTGACTGTGTCTTTCCAGCATGACTGAACTGGAGAAGGAGATCAATAATCTTCGAAGTGGCTTAAAGAGCGTAGAGAGTGTAAGTGCTGCATGATTCCTCTTTGTTCTCAAGCTTAAAAGCAAATCATCTACACAGGCTCTCTCTCATGCAGGAGTTAGAATACCAGAAGAAGCGTCCTCAGGAGTATGGAGATAAGTTTGTGTCTGTAGTCAGCCAGTTCATCACAGTGGCCAGTTTCAGCTTCTCTGATGTTGAGGACTCCCTCGGTGAAGCCAAAGAACTGGTGAGTGTGTGTACGTGTGTGTTGGAGCGCATGTGTTTGTTTGTGTGTATATCTTAAAGGTGCACATCCTGGTCAGCTGAAGAAACAGGCTGCAGTCACTCTGAATGTCCTGCTGCGCGCAGGAGCTGACCTTCAACCTCTCGCTGAGAACGCTTCCTATGTAGTAACCCTGGCACTCTCACTGGCCCCTGGGGGCCCTACAGGACATCGAGGAGGAAAAGGACATACAACTCTTATTGCTTTCGCAAGCTCCATCTGTACAAAGGGAGGCACACACACATAATATCTTCCAGGCCTGTGAGGGGAAATGGGTATATAAAATGTCAAGGTTTTTGAAAGCCAAAATGCAGCAAATTCATGATATTGTGCTTTTATGACAGGATTGTGAATGTTTTGTATGTAAAAAATCTCTGATAAATAGGACAGCCCACATCCAAGTTCTTAGAAATGTACTCTTTATATTCATGTTGGTTTCATATTTCATGATATCTCAATGGTTATTTCCCAAAAAAGTTAAAATGTATTTTTATGTGTAGTACAAGGTATTTATTTATTTTAAATATCATGAATTAAGTTTTTATTTTTTTATGTTTAGGGGCTGTTTAGACAACTTTTTATGCATTTTGGCCATTCATTTACACAACAACAGTGTTTTGGGTGCCTGAAAATGGGATTCAAAGTGCACGTTTTTGAAAACGATACTGTTATCGCCCTCTGTATAAACTACAAAAACACAAATTTGTGAAAACTCTTACATTATGTGCATGAGTATTAGATGTTCAGTCAACAGGTGCATAGTTTTTCTTTACAAAATGACATTGCCAACTACTGGCCTGGCAGGATAATACAACATTTTGAGCAAGGATCATTGACAACGTTGTCGTCTGTATGTGAAAAACACCAAGGAAAAACTTTTCAGTTTTTAGTACATCATTGTCATGTAAACGTATGCTTAGTTTAAGTTTTAGAAATTTTATGTGCTTTTGTCATATTTTTAATATTTTTATTTAGCTTTTTTATTTCACTTTCAGTAATTTAGTAACTCAACTTAAACTTATTTATTTCGGTTAGTTGCCAAGGCAGCATTTTTAATTTTCTTTTAATTCTTTTATGTTTTTCATATTTCAGCTTTATTTGTAATTGCCGAAAATGAATAATAGTTGTAGTTAACGTTAACAACACTGCAAATTATTTGATATTTTAAGAGTCTTATTGGCCTTGGTAGCCATGAGGGTACGCAGGGGTCGTCTCTACGATATCATTTCCTGTTTTGTTTCTTTTTTTCCCCCATGCATGTTGGTCACAGTGGACAAAATTTCAAATGTTTTTGAAATATTAATCAGCAGTGAAACTTAAAATTTAATGAAGCTTTTTTCTTCATTATGCCATCATTTTTTATTTATTTTATGCCTATGCATGAGCTGCATTTTAATGTATTTTTGAATTACTTGATAGAGAGGTCAATGCACAATAACATGCCATATGCACTCTATAGCAGAAAAGCTTTAGCTCCAACCTAACCTAGGCCTCCTGTCTGAAGTCTGAGACAGATAAGAAGAGATAAAAAAAGCAGGGCAAAGGAGAAATAAAAATATGCCCCTTGGCTCAGGCACATACAGGCCCATGGAGGAGCTGTTCCATATGGCAGTGATAAAGGCACATCAAAGGTATAGTGGGAAGGCTAGGCCTCCTCCCCTGTGGTGAGACGGCACGAGGCAACAGCAGTGCCATGGCAAGACTCCAGTCCCCTGTGTTTAGGCTGTAATCAGCCACTGGAGAAACCTTGGTTAACAAGACCACTTTATGCCTTGCTACCGGTGACCGGATAACTAGCAGTGCGTCACACAGTTCATTTACTAGAACTTCATTAGACCCCCAGAGTTTGTTATGCTACTGTTTGTCTATTCCACTGCACTGTTTTTCCTCTTGATTTGCCCTTTTTTTGCACTGTAAAACTTTTCTTTTTTAATTGCAAATTGTAAAAAAAAAAAATGAAAAAAAGTTACATTCATTATTTTTATGACATGTTAAGTAAAAATATTGCTTTCTGTGACAAGAATATTGTTGTTGAATACTGTGCTGTAAATATTACCATGGTACGGTAACATTATTTAGCAGCATTATTCAGTGACATAACTTATTAATCAGGTATATTTAACACGTTCCTTTTTCAATTTAAGATATTTTATCTTACAAATATTTTTGGTGCTTTATTTATTTATTTTGAACTAGAAAATTGTCTCTCCGCTGCATTAAGGAACAGTAACCACAATTTCAAGTCCCAGAAACCATTATTGGTCTGAAAATTATAAACAAGCCAGTCATGTATAGCTATTATTTTAAAAACAGTACACATAAATTAAGTTGCAAGAAAAAAAAAAATGTTGTGCCACAGTACAGGTATGTTGTGCATCTAAAATATTTTAAGAAGTGTTTAAGAGTGTTTTTTCAGGATTTTCTTGAGGGATTCATGTTCATGTCATTACTCTGAAAGTAGCGCGAGCAGGAAATGGCTTTCATATGACCAGTGCTTCTGTTCACCAGTTCTTAAAGGCAGTCAAGCACTTCGGTGAGGATGCTGATAAGATGCAGCCTGATGAGTTCTTTGGGATATTCGACCAGTTCTTGCAGTCGTTTGCAGAGGCCCGTCAAGAGAACGAGAACATGCGCCGACGCAAAGAGGAGGAGGAGCGCAGGGCACGAATGGAGGCTCAGGTCTGTGAACCTTATATATGAATTTTTGGAATATATATATATATTCCTATATACTCACTAGCCACTTTATTAGGTACACCTTGCTGGTACCGGGTTGGACCCCTTTTGTCTTAATTCTTTGTGGCATAGATTCAACCGGGTACTGGAAACATTCCTCAGAGATTTTGGTCCATATTCACTATAGCATCACGCAGCTTCTGCAGATTTGTCGGCTGCACATCCATGATCAGAATCTCCCATTCCACCACATCCCAAATTGCTCTATTGGATTGAGATGTGGTGACTGTGGAGGCCATTTGAGTTTAGTGAACTCATTGTCATGTTCAGAAATTCAGTTTGAGATTATTTGAGCTTTGCCATTAGAAGACTGTGGTCATAAAGGAATGGACATGGTCAGCAACAATACTCAGGTAGGCTATGACTTTTAAACAATGCTCAGTTGGTAATAAGGGGCCTAAAGTGTGCCAAGAAAATATCCTCCACACCATTACACCACCAGCACCAGGCTAAACTCTGGATACAAGACAGGGTAGATCTATGCCTTCATGTTGTTTACATTCAATTCTGACCCTTCCATCTGAATGAAGCAGCAGAAATCAAAATTCGTCAGACCAGGCAGCGTTTTTCTAATCCTCTAATTTTGTTGAGCCTCAGTTTCCTGTTCTTAGCTGAAAGGAGTGTCAACCAGGGGTGTGTTTACCCCAGTGTGGTCTTCTGACGCTGTAGCCCATCTGCTTCAAGGTTCGATATGTTGTGCGTTCAGAGATGCTCTTCTGCAGACCTTGTTGTAACGACTGGTTATTTGAGTTACTGTTGCTTTTCTATCAGCTCAAACCAGTCTGGCCTTTTCCTCTGACCTCTGGGATCAACAAGGCATTTCCACCAACAGACCTGCCGCTCACTGGATATTTTCTCATTTCCTGTTCATTCTCTGTAAACCCTAGAGATGGTTGTGTGTGAAAATCCCAGCAGATGAGCAGTTTCTGAAATACTCAGACCAGCCCGTATGGCACCAACAACCACATTCAAAGTCACTTAAATCACCTTTCTTCCCCAGTTTGAACTTCTTCAGATCATCTTGACCACATCTGCATGCCTAAATGTATTGAGTTGCTGGCATGTGATTGGCTGATTAGATATTTACACTAATGATCAGTTCAACAGGTGTACCTAATAAAGTGGCCTGTGAGAGTGTGTGTATTTTAACTTGAAAAATCTCAGCTAAGTTAAGTAACTGACAGCCAAACCCCTTATCTCAGCAGGTCCATAACTCATCTCTTCATTCTTCACCCCTTTACTGCTAAATATGATGTTCTCTGTTTTGATGTCTTTCAGCTCAAGGAGCAGAGGGAGAAAGAAAGGAAGGCTCGAAAAGCCAAAGAGAACGGAGAGGACGACGGGGGCGAGTTTGACGACCTGGTGTCTGCTTTGCGTTCTGGAGAGGTTTTTGATAAAGATCTGTCGAAGATGAAACGCAACCGCAAACGCATAAACAGCCAGACATCAGACACTGGCAGGGAGCGTCCAATTACCAAGCTTAACTTCTAAACGGCAGTCCAGCTGAGCAACCACTAAGGCGCATTTCATTACAACCAAACAACCTCCTTGCAGTGGTGGATGACTGGAGGACACTCATTAGCTCCTCTACTCAGATTAAACACGATCTGGGGTAGTGGAGGAAACCGTGTTTACCCAAAGACACTCAGTTTATCATGTGTCACTTGACTGTAAAGGAGAATCTGTCTAAATGCAGAGAAAAGACTCTTAAGGACTTAAAAATATGGCTGCCAAATGAACCTAATTTAATGATGCAGGAGCACCAGGATTATTATCAGAGATTGAGATAAATGTGAGTTTAATGATTGGTTATGAATCAGAAGCTCATGTTCATTTGACCACATAAACTTGCAATTCTTGTCAACCCCTTTTTTCTTACTGTAACAAAACAAATTGCCAAAAGTGACACTAGCTCTTGGCTCCCAACCAAACTACTCAATTTCTTCATTTTCTGACTGATTCAAAGTGGGAACAGATGGTTATTTAAAGAGGTTTAATGACAAGTGTCTGTATATAGGTCACTGAAAATCTGTAAAGTGACTCTGTACCCCTTTAAGAGGGGGGTTTGCCCTTTTTACTAAAGGTGATTTCTTTTTTTTTTTTTTAATACATATAGGAATATTACTGACATCAATAAACTAGGGCTGGGGGTTGCTTTTTCAGAAAGATGACTGCATTGTGATATCCAGTACAGGCTGACTGGGAATGATTTTTTTAAAGGTGTGTTTTTAGGGGCCTCTGGTGCCCATGTTGCGTCTTAAACACTGTGGACGGTCGTTGTACAGACACTATGCAGTTTCTGATGTCAAGTGTTGGTCTCTCTGTGAAATGTAGTCATATTTAAAATGATCCGTAAGTAACTGGATCAAGGCAATACTCTTCTTCCTTTACGTTCTTCCTTCCTGACTGGAGTCTCTCCTGGTTTTTCATCAGCAGCCTAGTTGTATGACAAAGTTTCCTTTTTCAGTGCAAGATACCTCCATTGGACTTTTATAATTTAAGGAAAACTCAGCCTTCCATTGTAAGATGAATCATAAGAGAATAAATGGAAGAATCTGAAAAGTATTTACTGCTCTATGCTGTCATTTGAAGTCACATTTGACTGGGATAAAAAACAAAAACAAAAAAAAAACAATAGGGTTTTATAATAAACAAAAACAGAAACAATACTGTTTAGTAAAAACATTGTCACCACACTGTTCATTCAGTTTTTGCTGGATTAAATGTAGTCAGATGATGCCTCCTAGTGGCCATTATTCACAATTCAAACAATGGCAAAAAATATTATTTAAACCAGAACTGATTCATTTATACACTTTTATTATTATAAAATGTTTAAGAAATTAAAAAAAGTAATCGGTACATTAAATGAAAGAGTCTTAAAGGTTTACAAAACTAGTCCTGTGACACGTAACAGTCATAGACTACAACATTTATTCAGCGTTTGATTGTTTTTTTTTTTTTATGATTTCCTTTACAAAAAATCTACATTAGAAGATTTCTGTGCTCAAGCTCAGAAGCCGTACCTGCAATCAGGCAGAAATAGATGTTTTAACCTTTACATCCTCTAAGTCAGCGCAGAAGGAAGCCTCTACTGAGGGGGTCGTCGCTCTCCTGGGTAAAGCTGGCCACACCGCTGTAGTGAGCATGACCTTTGACCTCCACTACCACAGCCCTGAAGTCCCCACACATGGTCTCCTTGAACAACAGAACAGCTGCAAATCACTGATTTTGTTAAAGAATCAAGCATATAAAATACATTTCCCGGACTAGGCTCTTAAAGGGTACCCAATATGTAATATAAAGGCTCCGGTATACTTCAAAGGAACTTCTTTTTCATTCCTCATTTAGGGGTAAAACGAAGTTTGAAATACGTGACCAGCGATATATTGTAAACGAACATCTGACGCCGCCCACACTGCTGAGAACGACGGTTAGATGAATATGTAAATATGTGCCGTGCACTTTCTTCTCAGTAACAAAATAAACAACAAAAATTAGAAAACAGTAAGCGTTTATTATAGAAAGCATAAGAAAAGCGTCTGATCATAACAGCATGGGCATGTTAGCACGAGCTCTGCAAAGTAGCACTTCAGTCACGTTGGATTGCTTAAAATCCACCAGCTTTACAGTATCAAACATGAAAAACAGTGTTAGTGTTTTTTTTTTACAAGCACAACTTCATTTTGTACTATAAAGAGGCTATCTATTCTGTTCATGTTTTCACCCCGCGAGATCTTACCTCAACAAACTCTACAGATCAAATGAGTCAGAGACGCGCCCGCGCAAGTGAAGGCGGAGCCTCAGCGCACACCTCCTGTTACGTTATCCTCACTGACCAATGGTAGTATGGAGCTGTTTTGGTGCCGGAACGAACTTTTCCTGAAAGTTCGCTTTGGCAAGCCGTTTCGAACTTCCAAAAAAGAACACAAAACGAACTTTGTTTGGCTTGATTTTGTTCAAAATGACGTCACATCAGTTCTTTCTTCGATTTCGTTTGAAGTCTACTGGGGCCTTAAGTCTCTGGTGTCCCCAGAATGTGTCTGTGAAGTTTCAGCTCAAAATCCCCCACAGATCATTTATTATAGCTTGTCAAATTTGCCCCTATTTGGGTGTGAGCAAAGACATGCCATTTTTATGTGTGTCCCTTTAAATGCAAATGAGCTGCTGCTTCCAGCCCACTTTCCAGAAGAAAGGGAAGCTTTAACAACTGGCGCTTCGGTTGCCCAACAACAACAAAGTAGGAGAATCTCATGCAGCCAAAATGACAATTGTCAGTAACTGTGTTCAGCCTTACATTGTTCAAACCAGAGTTGGACACTGATGAAGAGACTCAGGAAGAAGTTACAACTTATAGAATGCATCTGGATGTTTCTGAATGGTTAGTGAATAAATGTATGTAGCTGCTGTGGAGTTAATTCAGCTAGCATGTACAAACCCAGCATTGAATTGACCATCGTTTGTGAAGCAGTCCAGCGTAAAATGAAGGCATGGCAACAGTACAACTCTTCCTCTTCTCTAAAGCAGCCCAACATGGCCTAGCCCCCTTTGTTGCGTGTTCTAGGGCCCAAGGTTTATGTAAATTTTAGTCATTGTGGCCCCAACCAGCCGTTTGTTGTAGACCTTAAACAGAATTCTTTAAAAGAAAATATCTCCCTTTGCTTTGAACTTTGAGCATCGTAACTTTTCAGATGTTGTTTATGCTCTAACAGCAACATTACACACTAACTAAAGTTAAAAAAGTGAAATCATAATCAAACACCCCTTTAAATAACTGAGCTGTATTATATAATACCTCACTTATAGACCCCTTAATTGCCTACGTCACTGTGACGTCACCACTATAGCTGGCAAAACATAAATATTTATTTATTTATTTATGGTTTAATGCCATATCAGCAGCAATGGCTATATTCATGGCAATCAGCAATATCAGTTCAATACATTATTTATAATACTTTAACAAGTATGTCTTAAAAACAATCACTATACAAAATCAGGCATATACACCAATAACAACAACATTAATAACAACAATTACATAGAATCTTTCAACTGAATATTCGACAGAAATTCTAAAATTACTCCAGGAGAAACCTTTTTGAAAATGTCCATTAATGTATTCTCTGTATAAAACTGTTGTCTAATATTATTTAAGAAAGGACATTCTATTAAAATATGTTTTATACTCATGAAATTCTTACACAAATCACAGATCGGTTTATCTTCCCCCTTCAATAAATATGAATGAGTAAGTCTTGAATGTCCAATTCGGCATCTTGTATATACAACCTGGTCATATCGGTTTTCAAAATAATAACTAATAACTCCTTGATTTAAAACTGGATTCACCTCGTATAATTTGTTATTTACACATTCGTTCCATTCCATTTGCCATTTACTGTGAATGTAAAGGTTCAATATGGGTTTAACGTCAGATGCTGGTATTTTACATTCTGTCATTTCCAAATGAAGTGCTTCCTTTGCTGCTCTATCTGCTTGTTCATTACCAGTCAATCCCATATGGCCTGGTATCCAACAAAAAACAATATTAAAATCTTGTTTCTTTAAAGAGTCCACTTTTCCTATTATGCTGATAATTATAGGATGTTCAGTTTTCAATAAATCAAGTGCTTGTAGACAGGATTTAGAATCTGTGCAAATTAAAAAATTACGTTGTTGTTCCTTCTCTATTTGTTCAAGAGCTAGAAGTAATGCACAAGCTTCAGCTGTGAAAATTGAACTTTGTCCAGAAATACACTTGCCATAGCGTTTTGACCCAATCACTACTGCAGCAGATACCCGACTGTCTGACTTTGATCCATCTGTGTACACAGGTACGTGAGTTGGTAAACTTCGTCTTATATCCAAAAATTCCTCCCGATAAACATTTGGATGATTTTCCTTTTTTTTATACTGAGCCAGGTTCATGATGATGATTGGTTTTTTAATATCCCAGGGCGGTATAGGACACAAATGCGTCGATGTTAAGATATCCAGATTAATATCCATATTTTCCAAGTGTGATTTTATGCGAATTCCAAAAGGACTGATTTATCTGGGTCTAGCTTCATACAAATGTGAATATGGAGGATGAAAAACTGAAGAATATGCTGGATTACTTTCATTAGCTTTTAGCTTAACTACATAGTTGAGAGCCAATTTCAGCCTTCTGTTATATAATGATGGTTCTCTTGCTTCTGTATACAAGCTCTCAATTGGGGAAGTCCTAAATGCTCCTAAGGCAAGTCTCAATCCTGTATGATGTACTGTGTCCAGCATTTTGATGTATGACTTCCTAGCAGATCCATAAACAATACTCCCATAGTCCATTTTTGATCTAACAAGTGTCCTATAAAGTCTCAAGAGTACTTCACAATCTGCACCCCATTTAATCCTTGCTAGCACTTTTATAATATCCATTGCTTTAAAACATCTGTTTCGCAGCATTTTAATATGAGGAATAAAAGATAGTTTGTTATCAAAATTAAGTCCTAGGAATTTTGTCTCTTTTACGACTTTTATAAGTTATCTTTCTAAAAAAGCTCTGGATCTAAGTGCATAGATCGCAGAAAACAGAAATGCATACATACAGTTTTTGATTTAGAAAATTTAAAGCCATTTTTAACTGACCAGTCATACATTTTATTTATACATATTTGTATTTGTCTTTCAATTACGTTCATATTTTTTCCTTTATAACAAATACACACATCATCTACATATAAACTACGAAATATATTAGACCCCATAACACTTACAATACCATTAATTTTAATACTAAAAAGAGTTACTGAAAGTATACTTCCTTGAGGCACTCCTGATTCTTGTACATACAAGTCAGATAATACATTTCTTACTCGAACACGAAAAACTCTATTGGATAAAAAATTTGAAATAAAAATGTGTAAATGCCCCCTAAAACCCATATCATACAAATCTTTTAAAATACCATACCTCCACGTAGTATCATAAGCTTTTTCCAAATCAAAAAAAACCGCTACTACATGCTCTTTTTTAATAAAACCATCTCGTACAAAAGATTCTACTCTTATAAGATGATCAAGAGTACTTTTTCCCCGTCTAAATCCACATTGATATTTACTGATCTTTTGATCTTTTTCCAAGGTCCACACCAGCCGGTCATTAATCATACGTTCCATGGTTTTACATAAACAACTAGTTAGGGCTATTGGACGATAATTATTTGAGTCAGTATGGTCCTTTCCAGGTTTAGGTATTGGTATAATTATTGCCTCTTTCCAGTAATATGGTAATTCTCCTGATTTCCAGATGTTATTGAAATTTTCCAGTAGAATCGATAATACACTATAGGGTAGATGTTTCAAAAACTGATAGTGAATTTTGTCAGGTCCAATGGCTGTGTCATTGGAGTTTTTTATGGCTTTCAAAAGTTCTTCCATGGTAAAAGGCTGGTTATACAATTCAGCATTATCAGAGGAGAAATTAAGTTTTTTCTGTTCCTGCTTTATTTGCATTTCTTTAAATCTGGGAAGACCGTTTTCTAATGATGAATTTCTCTCAAAGGTCTCTGCCAATTTATTAGCAATATCCTGTTTCGTTGTTAGCAAAGTATCCTGATTTTTAATATGTTGTATTTGTAATCCTCCTTCCTTATTTTCCATCTTTCGTATCATATCCCATACTTTCTTTGTTGGTGTCTGTGATGTTAAACTTGACACATATTTTTTCCAACTTTGTCTCTTTGTTTCATTAATAATTCTTCGTGCTTTTGCTCTACAGGTTTTCAGTCTGATGAGGTTTTCTGTTGTTGGATGTTTATTAAAATTTCTTTCTGCCCTCTTCCGATCAGCAATAGCCTTTTTGCAGTCTTCATTAAACCATGGGTTTCTCCGACGGCATGACTTTGTTGATGTTTTTGGAACAGATTTTTCTGCTATTTCAATTAGTATGTCAGTGAATTTCTTTATTGGGTCTTGATGTTCTTTCCAATCTATGTTAAACTTCTCATAGCACAATTTTTGAAAAATATACCAATTAGCTTTTTCTATTTTCCATCTTAGAGTGTCTTGCTGAATGTCTTCTTCAATGGATGTTAAAATCAATGGATAATGATCACTCCCACATAGATCCTTCCATACTTGCCATGAAAAATCAATTAGTACTTCAGGTTCACACATAGTTAAGTCAATAGCAGAATAAGTTCCATATCCTGGATGCAGATATGTATTTGAGCCATCATTTAATATGCACAAATCATTATTATATATGAACTCTTCTATTCTTCTGCCTTTGGTGTTTGTATGTTTTCCTCCCCATAATGTGCTGTGACTATTAAAATCACCCATTAATATATATGGTGATGGAAATTGTTCAACCATTTTGTTCAGTTCTTGTATTGTCACTGAGGTATCAGGGGGTATATAAATAGAGCACATAGTTATAGTTTTATGTAGAGTTAAGCGCACAGCCACCACTTGCAGGTTTGTATTTATTGACATGTGACTATGAATTATGTCATGTCTTACTAATATGGCCGATCCACCAGACGGACGTTGTATATTTGGACCAAAAGTGTTATAAATATTATACTTTTTCAACGTCAATTTACTATTTGTTGTTAGATGGGTTTCCTGGAGGCAGAATGCAATGGGATTGAAAATGGCTGCCAATTGTTGCAGCTCTGAAAAGTTTGCATTAAGTCCTCGACAATTCCACTGAATTATATGATTCATCATTTTCAAGTAGGTAAGACAAGTACCTGCCCTTTACCTTTGCATTTAGGAGACAAGCTTCGACTTCGAGATTTTATAGACTCTGTCATTTCAACATCATAATTCTTTGGGTACTCTATCTTTTGAGTTTTCCCTTCTTGATTTGATTTTGTTGATTGAGTTTTTGTACTTTGTTGTAACCTTTTCCCTCTCAAGGGCTGATTATGCTCATTTGATGATTTTCCATCTTCTTTAGCTTGGGTTTGATTTATCATTGTTTGACATTGTGTTCCTTGATTCTTCTTTTTAATTAGAACAGAACTTCTGTTGCTAACATTTTGTGGTTTCTCACCATTCACCCAGGTCAAATCAGTCTGACATTCAATGGAGCTCATGGTTGGTTTCAGCACAGAAGCATATGTTTTCCTCATATTAAAGGATGGAGACTCCTCAACCTTCTTGCGTGCTTCAACATAGCTAATCCTTTCAACACATTTTATTCTTTGGATTTCTTTTTCCTTTATCCAAATTGGACATTCTTTTGTTGAAGCTGGATGATTAGCTGAACAGTTGCTGCATTTTGATGGTTTTGAACATCCTGATTCATGTCCTTCTTCTCCACAGTTACAGCAAACCGTTTTTCTTTTACAGAAAGCAGAGCCGTGGCCAAATTTCTGACAATTGTAGCATCTCAATGGGTTTGGAATGAAAATATTGACCGGTACACTCACATAGCCAATCTGAATCTTCTCTGGAGGTTGAGGTTTATTAAAAGTCAAAATATAAGTGCCTGTCTTAATTATCTTTTCTTCTTTTTTGATTATGATCCTCTTGACATTCGTTACCCCTTGTTGAGTCAATTCTGATGCTATTTCAGACTCATCCATGTCATGTAGCTCTCTGGTACGCATAACTCCTTTGCTACTGTTTAATGACGGATGATAAAACGCCTTTATTGGTACATCTGCCAGCATACTTGCATGCAAGAAGTTTTCAGCATGGCTTTTCTTAGTGCATTCTACTAATATTTGTCCAGATCTTAGCTTTTTAACATCTTTAACAGTTCCTGCTATGCCTGAAATGCCTTTCTGTATTGCAAATGGAGACAATTTTGTAAGAGGCATGTCTGTTATTTGTGATTCTAGCAGTATAAATCTTTGCCAATTTTCACTCTTTTGAGAATACATACATCCAATATCTGAGTCATCATCCAATGTTTGTTCTATCATACGTCGTTTTGGGGTTTTTTTATTAGCCATGTTTGTATTTTTGAATTTCATCACTCCTGCTCCCCACCCACCTCGGAGCCCAACAAGGGGATGCACAGAGCCGCGGTAATCCTCCAGATATGCACCAAGGATACAGGGGTGATATACTTGAGCAAAAGGAACATAGATTTCATTTTGCCCAATTGACCCTAAGCCAAAGCCCTTTCGGGTACATCTTGACTAGCCGATTGGTTGGACCGGGTCCTTCCAACCTCCCGTCTATGTGAATTCAAAGCCAAAGTATTGTGTTGGACCTGAAGTAGCCGCAGCATACACATTCCTCAAATACCAGGTTCTTGTCCTCCCCAGACACGGGTTGCAACTTACGGCAAAAAAGTCGCCCCATTTGTCGCCTCTTACGATCAGCAAGGGGGTGCTAGGGACCTATTCTACCCCGGGTCCCCACGGGGTGCAAAACATAAATAAAAACTAATAGTGGGCACGCTAAAAGTTTGAGGTTTTGACTTTAAAATGTCGTCTTCTTGTGTTTTTTGCTGCCAGAATAGAAGGAACAGGACTTTTGGTTCAAAACTAAAGTTTTACCAGATCCCGGCAGACATTCCTTCACAGAAATCAAAAAGATAATTGTGGTTGAATGCAATACGGCGTACAGACTGGACGGAGACGATCATAAATAATACTCGTGTTTGCAGTGCACACTTCATATCAGGTAAAATAATCGATGCATATGTAATGGTGTGTTGGTTTTACCTAGTACAAATCAGCAAGTTTCTGTTTTATAGGTAAAAAGTCGCCAACTTTCAGCGCACAAGCTAGCTTAAATGTTAAACAAACATACAGCGATAGATGTGAGTGCCATCCTTTGAATGGTCTCTTAAAATAATCCACATTGCTAGCCATAATCATAGTTAGCCCAGCGTTAGGTTACATTACACAATAAGCCTTGACAAAATTCCCCGAACCACCCGAAAGTAATTCATATGTTGTCTAGGAAATATCCTAAACTTAAGTTAATTTACAAAAATAGTTGTCACGGTCCCGCAGAGTCAGTGACTGTACATATTTGGACCGTTCTGAACTTTCTTCTGCATCTATGTTTAATAAATCCCTCCTTAAAACATGCTAGCTTAGGCTTGTCAACATTGAGTCCAGCGTCTCTTTTTGCCTCCAGCTAAGCCCCGCCCACCAGGAAACGTTGCAATGTTTACAAACTTTTAAGGGGTCTATTAACAGTGAAACTGATATGAAAATCTGTTTTTATTTGCTACAGGTACCTCTTTTGCTGTTCCTGTAAATACTGATCCTGTAGCTCCGCTCTGGAAGCTTCTGGTCTGGTTTAGTCCGATCAGGCCTTTATGGTACTGAAGAGCTATACGAGCAGTAACGCCAGACCCCGTGGGGCTTCTATCCACCTGACAAGCCATATAACAGACCTCTGTCACACAGACTGAAGAGCAAAAGACAAGACCAGTTGATATCATTTTAGGATATCAACTTGGAGGGCAGAACGTCCTGTGTATGGATTAAT
This sequence comes from Chanodichthys erythropterus, assembly GCF_024489055.1. Classification (NCBI taxonomy): domain Eukaryota; kingdom Metazoa; phylum Chordata; class Actinopteri; order Cypriniformes; family Xenocyprididae; genus Chanodichthys; species Chanodichthys erythropterus. The sequence continues at coordinate 2,843,093 of NC_090224.1, read as the reverse complement.
ATAAACATATATACAACTGGTTTTACCTGCGCGTCAGCAAACACACACACATTGGCTGTGGGCTCTTCAGAATAAGCATCTTTGCCGTCAGTAAGGATTGTCCCATAGAGGAAGGCCAGATCCTCACTGACTGGATGGTACAGCTTTACCTATGGTCATTACGATAATTAGTCTAATAAATTATGCAAATTATAGATTAACAGTGTGGAATAAAGTAGACTTGTGCTTCTTTCCCTTGCCAGAAAAAAAACCCAACTATAAATCAATCAATAATCATCAAAGAATCAAACAAGGTCCTATTCAAAACTGAAATTCTGAAATAAATAAATGCCTTTATCCAGCATCACCTTATTCGATTCATAGATTAATCTTGTTTGATCCCATTCGGATTAGTTAGAAAATATGATTCTTTAAGAATTTTGTTTAGCTGTTTTTGCCTTAAAAATCAGTGGATTGGATTCATTTGACCAGTTCTCTTTATTAATCAATTATATTTTCAGTTTTCATTTTTAGTCTTAGTTAAGAAAAACAACACTGGACCAGTTACCTGGGATTTGACAGCATCGCTCACAGCAGTGGCTGCATCCACCAAATCTCTAGTTTTGGACTTGCTGACATCCAATCCAAACTTCTCAGCACTCACAAAAGCATAAAGAGCTCCACCATAACTAATGTCCACAGTGATGGACCCATATCCTGGAACAGAGACACTCACATCTAGAAAAACAAGAATGGCAAAGAATTAAACAATTCTTTCAAAGACAATTTAAAAATTATATTATATTATAAAAACAAGTAAGACTAAGAATCAAATTGACTAATATAATATACACCAATCAGGCATAACATTAAGACCACTGGACATGGGCAAGCGTAAGGATGTAAGCGAGTTTGACAAGGGCCAAACTGTGATGGCTAGAAGACTGGGTCAGAGCATCTCCAAAACTGCAGCTCTTGTGGGGTGTTCCCGGTCTGCAGTGGTCCGTATCTATCAAAAGTGGTCTAAGGAAGGAACAGTGGTGAACCGGTGACAGGGTCATGGGCGGCCAAGGCTCATTGATGCATGTGGGGAGCGAAGGCTGGTCCGTGTGGTCCGATCCAGCAGATGAGCTACTGTAGCTCAAATTGCTCAAGAAGTTAATGCTGATTCTGATAGAAAGGTGTCAGAATACACATTGCATTTGTTGCGTATGGGGCTGCAGAGCTGCAGACCAGTCAGGGTGCCCATGCTGACCCCTGTTCACCGCTGAAAGTGCCAACAGTGGGCACATGAGCATCAGAACTGGACCACGGAGCAATGGAAGAAGGTGGCCTGGTCTGATGAATCATGTTTCTTTTACATCACGTGGATGAACGAGTGTGTGTGCGTCGCTTACGTGGGGAACACATTGCATCAGGATGCACTATAGGAAGAAGGGATGCCGGCAGAGGCAGTGTGATGCTTTGGGCAATGTTCTGCTGGGAAACCTTGGGTCCTGCCATCCATGTGGATGTTACTTTGACACGTACCACCTACCTAAGCATTGTTGCAGACCATGTACACCCTTTCATGGAAACGGTATTCCCTGGTGGCTGTGGCCTCTTTCAGCAGGATAATGTGCCCTGCCACAAAGGAAAAATGGTTCAGGAATGGTTTGAGGAGCACAACAATGAGTTTGAGGTGTTGACTTGGCCTCCAAATTCCCCAGATCTCAATCCAATCGAGCATCTGTGGGATGTGCTGAACAAACAAGTGCGATCCATGGAGGCCCCACCTCACAACTTAAAGGACTTAAAGGATCTGCTGCTAACATCTTGGTGCCAAATACCACAGCATACCTTCAGGGGTCTCGTGGAGTCCATGTCCATGTCTTTTGGCAGCAAAAGGGGGACCAACACAATATTAGGAAGGTGGTCATAATGTTATGCCTGATCTGTGTAATATAATAATATAATACATTGTTCTGAAATGACACCAGCTGAACTTGCTTTTTTTTTTATGTTCGTATTGTCATGCTCTGATCATAGTTGTCACCTGTAGCGAAAGCAAAAGCTGGCACACTGAGGAATCTGACAGCTCCAGTTTTCCCATCGGAATATTGTGTAAAGGCCTTCACTAAGCCGCATGGGCAGTGTATGTTTATCTGCGTCTCTGGTGACGTGGGTGCTTTAATCAAACCATAATCCACCGCAAAGCGCCCGAGCGCTATGACAGCGTGGCCGCACATGGTGCTATACCCTTCGTTGTGCATGAACAAGACGCCGAGATCAGCCTCTGCTAACTCACTTCTGACCAGAAGGGCTCCGTACATATCATAGTGACCACGGGGCTCAAACATTAAGACCTTGCGAAGATGATCGAGATGCTCTCGCACATAACGTCGTTTGGCAAGGACGGTGTCCCCCTTCACCTCCGGATACCCGCTCAGGATAATGCGCAGTGGTTCTCCACCTGTGTGCATGTCCACTACTGATAAAACAGACCCGGAGTGAGGGGGCAGCTTTGGGAAATCCATAGATCACTCTGTAGGAAAAAATTAATTAATGAATACATAAATAATAAAAAACAGATTTGCAATAGTCTCAAAACAGAAGCAGAGCTAAAGGCTTCAGAAGGTTAAATACATTGTTCCTGGTCCATTTTTTACTGGGTACTTTGATTTAACATGCAATGACTTTTAAAATGTTGCAGATTTATGCTAATAAGAATAAGAATTGTCACATGTATTTAGGTCAAAAGACCTTTTTAGTGCCACCTAAATAAATTATTATTGGACTGGACAGTATTTTTGACCAAAAATGAATGAATAAATAAACTTTTGAAATTAAGTCTTAAAACATGGCATAGTTCTATATAAATAAAAACCTGCATAAATAATTTATTAGCTTAAAAAAATACTTTGGTTAAAGTAAAGCTGAGGGGTAACATTGTACAGAGGAACATTTATTAAAAAGACTATATGATGTTCTTTTGTAATGGACTCTCAATGTAATCAAAACAGGTAAATGAATATGATTCCAGTAATATAATCCTCTTACAACTGTTGTTCAATCTTCACCAAAACTGAGTCATATTATTATCAGACCATTACTGACAAAAGTGGTCTAAAATGTAAATTTTGTAGTCGGCAAACTGTAACAAAAGTAGTCTATTGAGTTGTTTTGAATCTGCTTTGGCACTCAACTTTGTGTATGTCTTTCTAGGTGGATTGTTCATGCATCAATAAAACAATCAACATATTGTTTGCTCTTCAAACATTTTGGGACCATAAAAAGCCCCGTTGTACCCTTTACTGAAATCATTTGAGAGATGCAAAAAGCAACTTACCGTCACTGCTTTACACTGTTGACAAGCTACTTATAAGAGACAGCAAGTTTAGTAAACACGTGAAAATACACAACGAAAATACTAGCCCATGTATTATATTTTTACGACTGTTTATTTAAAAAAAAAATGATATGAATACTTTTAAATGGAACAATTCTTTTACAAATCTGTTTTTTACGACTTTTGTTTTTCCAAATTTCATGTGCACATCGTGCAGTGGCTCTTTACTGCCTCTCTGTGGTCTGGATGAGAATGACACATCACTTGCCTTGACGTCACAAGCTGCTTTTTTTATTTTGCAAGATAAAGATAACAATTACTAATAAAAAACAAAGAACAATGAGAGTTGTGTTACATTATCACAAAGCTTATTATACTGGATTATATGTAATACACCATAAAAGTATGGAGGACGAAACCTGCAAAAACAATAAATATGTGAATAAATAATCTATAAATAAATCCACAAAATTATACATAAATAAATAAATATATAAAGTAAATAAATATGCAAATAAATTCATAAATCCACATATTCTTGCATAAATAAATATTAAAAATAATAAATTGTGCCAGCAGATAAATAATTTAATAAATAAAACCAATTTTTGGGAGAAATTAAAAAAAAAAAAAAAAAAATGATGAAGGAAATGCAAAACTGAAAGCTGATTTTAACCTAAACAACCAAGGGCGGTGTCATGCACCTAATTATTTTATTATTGTCCACAGGCTCTAGTCTCATTTATTGTAGGGTGATGTTTTAGACAGACACTACAATGCACTGAAGTTTGCAACCATATAGATTTTTATTTAGTTTTATTTCGGGATGCACAAAAAGAGGTCTTTGCCTTTTCACTTCAAAAGTTTCTCATAGGCTGAGACAGTTTATAAGAATTACATTTATTCAAATGATACATATACATATATATATACATACAGAATGGTCTTATATAAAGCACTATATGAAGATGACTTGTCTTGACTTTTAAAACAAAGCAAATGCGGCTGTGATGACTTGATGACTTCTTTCCAGTCTTGCAGTCTCTCGTGTTCCTGCTTGGACATGGACAGGCTCTGAGTTCCCTGTCAGGTAGGGGTTGGACTTTCAAGTCTCAAGCTCAAACCCTCCACCAAAGACAGCAAGTTTGTCATTTCCTATCCAATACAAAGATTATATGAACAAGTCAACTCATGAAAGATTTTTTTGAGCTGAAATTCTGGTTGAATCTGTTATTTTCCTCTTTATTACAGTGAAACCACTTGGACACAATCTGTATTGTATAATGCCCTATATAAATGAGGGTGACTTGACTTACAAGAACATTACAATGAACATAAATTTGAAAATCTCACTAATGTAAATACAACAATTCAAGCTTAATCTAAGAACCATCACAATATCTTAGCCACATTTTACATTTATATTTACTTCCACCAGATGGAACAGTCAAGGTAAAGGTCCATGAAGGTGATTTTGTACCTCTTTGGGATGGCACCACAAGGCTGAATCTTTGTGGCCCATTTGAGCTGATATGGGGTAGAAAACTCTTTTTTCCTTAAAATAGGTAAAATATCATATACTGTATAGCCCAGTTTCACAGACAGGGTTTAGCCTAAGCCGTGATTAGGCCTTAGTTCAATTAGGGCATTTAAGTCCTTTTTGTAATGTTCACAAGAAAAAAACATTACTGGCGTGCATATTGAGACAAAACAATGGCAGTGACATTTTAAGATATGTCAGTGCAAGTTAATTTCAGTTAAAACAGCTCAAACACGCATTTTAGTCTAGGACAAGCTTAAAGGAACACTCCACTTTTTTTGAAAATAGGCTCATTTTCCAACTCCCCTAGAGTTAAACAGTTGAGTTTTACCGTTTTCAAATCCATTCAGCCGATCTCCGGTTCTGGCGGTATCACTTTTAGCATAGCTTAGCATAGTTCATTGAATCTGATTAGACCGTTAGCATTGCGCTTAAAAATGACCAAAGAGTTTTGATATTTTTCCTATTTAAAACTTGACTCTTCTGTAGTTAAATCGTGTACTAAGACCGACTGAAAATGAAAAGTTGCAATTTTCTAGGCTGATATGGCTAGGAACTATACTCTCATTCCAGCGTAATAATCAAGGAACTTTGCTGCCGTATCATGGCTGCAGCAGTGCAAAGATATTACACAGCGCCCGTGAACCCCTGCTTGCACAGGGAACGTGCCTTGCAACCATGGAGACGTTTGTGAGAGACGCTGCGTAATATCATTGCACTGCTGCAGCCATGATACGGCAGCAAAGTTCCTTGATTATTACGCTGGAATGAGAGTATAGTTCCTAGCCATATCAGCCTATAAAATTGCAACTTTTCATTTTCTGTCGGTCTTAGTACACGATGTAACTACAGAAGAGTCAAGTTTTAAATAGGAAAAATATCAAAACTCTTTGGTCATTTTTAAGCGTGATGCTAACGGTCTAATCAGATTCAATGAACTATGCTAAGCTATGCTAAAAGTGGTACCGCCAGAACCGGAGATCGGCTGAATGGATTCGAAAACGGTAAAACTCAACTGTTTAACTCTAGGGGAGTTGGAAAATGAGCCTATTTTCATAAAAAGTGGAGTGTTCCTTTAAAGGTGCTCTCTAAGTGATGTCACACGTTTTTAGGCCAAGACATTTTTTGTCACATACAGCAAACATCTCCTCACTATCCGCTAGCTGCCTGTCCCCTGAACACACTGTAAAAAAAATGTCTCTGTAGTCGCCACAAGCTCCAAAAACGGCAACAAAAACAAACTGGTGCAGCCTGGACCATGAAACATCATAAACATGCTCCAGCCAATAACCGACAAGAATGATTTTAAATGCACGTTCATGACTGTTTCAGGATGCACGGAGGGGAGGGGGAGGAGGAGGAGGAGGGAGGGTCTAGCTAGCCTCTAGGCGTTTCTCAATGTCAAGGAAGGATCCTCGGAAGCCAGAATTTCGAGGATGCTACATCATCGACATCCGTCGAAGGACTGTTCCAATGTCGAGGATCCTCGGAATTTCAAACAAGGACTGAGTCCTTCATTCGAAAAAAATCCCATATACAGGAAAGGATGCATATGTGTAGCCTTTGTGCTCTTTGCACTCTAAAATCACCCACAATAACATGCGCACAGCTTTGCAATCTTGTTAAAAAAAAAAAAAAAAAATGTCGGACGTTAGCGGGCAATATGCTTTCAAATGTAAGTATATTTGTTACCAAACATTTGTTATAACTGTAGTAAATATGTCAGATAAATAAAGTTTAACATTTAAATGCCAGTACAAATTACTACCGTATTGATATTATAAATTATACAAATACAAATTACGTTATTGATGGCTAACTGAACCGGACTGTCATTTAACAATTCATTAAACATTTCTTTTACCTTTTCACTGACGTAATGACGCAATGACGTGCACTTGCTAGTCTGTTCCATTTACGTGTTCTCCGAATGCTAAAGAGGAGCCTCGCCTAGCCTCTGAAGGAAGTGACTTGGAAGGACCAGTCGTGCCAAGGAAGTATCCTTGACATTGAGAAATGCCTTCTGTTTTCTTTTACAACACTTCGAAACAGGAAGTTACTCCACCCAGGATCGCTTAGAGCACCTTTAAGCCTTGTCTGTGAAGCTGGGGGTGTGACTGCTAACAAATGCAGAAACAATTGCAAACTTTTGCCACCACTGTCATAAGAAATGGCTATAATATGCTTCCTTTAAAATAAAAATGTAGCAATAAAAAGTAATAACATCCTCTTCAAAGGATGATCCACATATTAAAATATAGTAAGCTTAGCCTAAGTTTTTATTTAAAAGCAGTGGTTGCAGTAACTGGTATTTTGGCGGGATTTTTGTAAGAGATTGACGGAAAACAATGTTTAGCGTTATGGTTTTCTTTGTTAGACTAATACATAAAAACACAAAGCTACTTTATAAAGAAAATACCTTAAATGAGTCTACCTTTTATGAGTCATTCTGCACGAAGGCGCCCTCTGGCTTCGAATATGAATGCCAAATGCCTAGGCCTACATTACAGAACGGTACTAAACTGTCTGGAACTTTATCGTGAAAGTGCTAACAGCTTCATCCTTATAGTGTAAGACATTGCCCTATTCTCTAATCAGTTATAAATAAAGACCGCAGAGTGTTGTCAGTTCTCAGATGACCAAATAAGCGGTAACACTTGCAATGGTTCATTAGTTAAACATTAGTTAATGTATTAACAAACATGAGCAATACATAATGTTACTGTAGGCCTATTTGTTAACGTTAGTTAAATACAACTATTCATTGTTTGTTCATGTTATTTCACAGTGTATTAACTATTGTTAACAAATACAACTATTGATTTTAATAATGTATTAGTAGCCTAAATGTTGAAAACATTAACAACTAGATTAAAAATACTGTAGAAGTAGGCTACAGTTCATTATGTTAACTTTAACTAATAAACCTTACTGTAAAGTGTTAACATGAAAGCAATCTACTAGCAATCTAAGTGGTATTTTTAAAATAGATCACATCCCTCTATTTCTCTAAGAATGCTTATTTTATATCGGTTCTTTTTTATGAATCGCAAATGAAAGTTAGAATCGCAAAAACTAACTTTGAGATTTAAAACGAGACGTGAAATGTTGAAATCACAAACAACAATAACACATATACAAGCATTGCTAAACAGCAGTATTTAGCTAACATTTAAGAACACAAATTAACAGAACACGACGTAATTCCACACGCTCATAAGTGATGATTCAAATGATTCGTCTTTTTGAACCCGTTCTTTGAAACGAACCGTTCGGACGAACCGATTCTTTAAATTGATTCGAACTTCCTATAGCTCAGAAAAGGTGTGTGTTGTACTTCGAGGGGATTGAAGGAGGAGTTAAACACTTCAAACAAACCATTGCCGCGACGCAGCGCTGAGCGTTTGTTTTCATTTCGACTTCCAGTTCTTCCAAAGGTGCTGTTTGGAAAATAATTGAGAGGAATTGTCAACAACTTGAGACAGCAAACAGCGTTCATTCACTGTAAGTTTGCAAAACATTCTATGCTAAATGAACGCTTGAACTACAAGCTATGAGTTGTGCCATGCTACCTTTTACTGTCAGGTACTAAAAAGGCATTAAATTAGCCATTATCAGTTCATTGTAAGGTTTTCACATCTCATGGTTTGTATAGTTAGTTTTTTTTTTTTTTTTTTTAATAATTATTTAATTTAATAAAAAACAGCGGTGACCATGCAGAGACTATAGGTGTAAGTTAGTGCGAAGTGTATTTCACCTGACAGTGCAAGTTGCAATAATGTTAATTAATGAACTGTATTATACAATTAAATTGTATAATAAAGCATACAAGTTGTCATTAGTTTCATATTACTGGACTAATGATGCTTTCCAATTTTTATCTTTTAATCTTTGTGCTTATGTTCTTTTATTTCACCTTGACATGGCAATAACTATTTGTTGTGACACAACAGCAGTTGAGTGTTTATGTTCATTTATACAAGAAAACTAGAAAAGAGACAGATAATGGAAGTTTAGAAATTAGTTTTTCTGTTCCAGGTGGTCAAGTGTAAAGATCGTTGATGAACAGATTATACCAAGCACATACACCAGGAGTGGTCCCCCATGCCTTAATATTTTTCTGGAGCACGAGTTAAACAGCACTGTCCTATGTCTAAGTAATCTGATTCTTTCTAACTGTGATTATTACTGCCATCCGCACCCATGCCTGTATCCCACTGCACCTAACAGGTCTTTTCAGTGTGAGGCTTTGTCTGGTCTTGCTGTTCCATTAATTAGCTGGATGTTTTGGGGCGCTGTCATTGTTCTGTCATAGATGTTTTTGTTTTTTGCAGGATTTCTGCTTTTGCATTATGACCCAGAAATGTGTGTTTAGTTGTGTGAAACTGAAGCCACCTTTGAAAGAGTGTCACATTGGAAACCATGTCCTTGGAATAATAATAACACTACACAGGCAGTGTCATCTGATACAGTTTCACTCAAAGTTGAACAGTTGGAATGAGGACGTGTGTGTCATGTTATGACACTGCACATTATGAGTGGCATTTATGAGACCCCAATACAGCTGTGCTGTATTGTCACTAGTTCATCAGTGCAATTAAAATTTAATTAGCATGTAGATGCCATCTGTTTGACTGAATATTAGTTGAATATTAGACTTTTAGTTGGTGAATCTCACAAAGCCTGTCAAGAATATTTCCGGGTCATATTTTACCCAAAAATCAAAAGTAAAGCAATTGAATGAAGGCTGTTTTAAGACCATTACAATTTGTTTATGATTTAATTTGTTTTGTTTTGTTGTATTTTACTTTACATTCAAAAATATTATACTGAATTAGGAAATATAATATTAGAATATAATAATAATAATAATAATAATAATAATAATAATAATAATTAAGATTAAAGATTTTATACTGTTTTTTTTTTTTTTTGGACTGCCTTTAATTTATACTGATTTATATTGATTTTAATTGTGTGTGTGTGTGTGTGTGTGTGTGTGTGTGTGTGTGTGTGTATACAGCTTGACAAAATAATATTTTTAGAACAGAAAAAATGTAAAAAGTCAGCACAACAAAGCTTAAATACAATAATTTAATGAAGGACTCTCTCACACCAGTGATTAAATGGAGCAAATCATGTAAAAATTTATAATATTTTATTAAGAAATTAACATTTTATCAGACTTTTTTAATTGCCTTAATCCTTTAAACAACTGAGAAGATAGTGATCAAACTACATTTTATAAAAATGATGGATTGAAAGGTAATGATTAGCCACAAGTATTCGGTGAAGTGATTGATGCTCATAAGTGTGTTTTGTCAATTTCTATTGTATTCCAGCCAACAGCATGCCTAAGTTTTTGATGGACCTGATAACATGTGAAGGGTGAACTATGTTTGATTTTGTTTTTTTTTGTTTTTTTGGTAATTATAAAATGTGCTGAAGATGTTCTAAATGCTTTTTGCGTAGTTCATTATACTTATTTAAATTTTAAATAAAATAAAGTTTATTTCGTAATAAACGCCTAGTAAATGCCAAAATAAATAAATGCGTTACTCAGACACTGATATGTTTGGCTTGTCAAAAATGTTACATTCAGCTGTACAAATTCGTTGACTTTTAACAGGAAAGTAGTGTTTGTTTCTTTTCTTTTTTTGATGCACAAAGTTGTTTTTATTGTCTCTTAGAACAAATCTTTTTTTTTTTTTCAAACCATGAAAATGCAGATCCTGTTGTAAATAATAGTGAAAAATCACTTTTCAAAACTGTTGTTCCATTATGACCCTCTTAGCAGATTTTAACTTGTGTATATACAGTCATGTGAAAAAGAAAGTTCACCCTTTTGAATTATATGGTTTTATGTATCATAATGATACAATTAAAAAAAAAAAAAGATCTGGTCTTTAGCAGGTCTTAAAATTAGGTAAATACAGCTGCAGATGAAGAACGCATCACATATTGTACTGTCATTATTTATTTAAAGTCCTCCTGTAGTCAATTATTTTATCCCTTAAAACTCATCATTGATCACCAAAATGACATATTTAAAAAAAAAAAATCGTGGAAAAAAAAAAAAAAAAAAATCTTCAAACCTTAATAGCTTGAATCTAACTCTACATCCTTGCCTAATTTAAATTACGCTCTTTACAACATCGGACACATAATGGTAACTAATATGATTAATATCAACAGAAAAATATACCGGGATAACCTGGCTTCTCTCGAGACTCCCTTGCTAGTTTGCTATTAATGATATGCTAAAGCCTGCCAGCCCGTTGACATGATTAGTTACAAGGTAGTTTGTGACATCACAGATGGCAGTGATAAGGAGAAAATACTCAGCAATGGTGCTGACATATGAATTTGCACATGGTTTGTCTTAAAGCATATTAAAAACGCTACATAGTCATATAAACAACATTAAAAACTTGATTTTCACCACAGGGGGTCTTTAAAGTTAAAATGGAGAACCAATGTGTGACAAACTAAGTACACCCTATGATTTAATTGCTTGTAGAACCACCATAGCAATAACTTGAAGTAATCATTTTCTATATGACTTTATCAGTCGCTCACATCATTATGGAGGTCTTTGGCCCACTCTTCTTTACAATGTTGCTTCAGTTCATTGAGGTTTGTGGGCATCTGATTATGCACAGCTTGCACGTCCTGATATTGCTGAGTTAGATACGTTCCTGGGTCAACATATTTTGTTGATCTTGGAACAACATTCTAGTCTGAAAATTTAGTCTTAACCCCATTCCTACCTCTAAACCTAACCCTACCCATAAGTTATCCCAAAAATCAGAGGGAAATGATAGATGAATAACACTGATGTAGAAGCGCCAATTCATGATTTTAAGCCTAAACTTGACATAATCTGTAAACTTGTCCCTGATTTGAATGTTGTTCCAGGATCAACAAAAATGTTGACCCAGGAACATGTTGAACTCAGCAATATCAGGTTATGCGCACAGCTCTCTTAAGGCTCTCGCCACAGCATTCGAGTTGAAGTCTGAGCTTTGACTGAACAAATGCTACGCCTTTATTCTTTTCTTTTTCAGCCATTTTGTTGTAGATTTGCTGATGTGCCTGGGATCATTGTCCTGTTGCATGACCCAATTTCGGCCAAGCTTTAGCTGTCAGGCAGACAGGCCTCACATTTGACTAAAATACTTTGAGATGACCATGAACTCCTCTTTATACCAATGACTGCAAGGTGCCCAGGTCCGGCGGCTGCAAAACAAGCCCAAATCATCACCCCTCAACCACCTTGCTTGCCAGTTGGTATGAGGTGTTTGTGCTGATATGCTGTGTTTGGTTTTTATCGCCAAATGTGGCACTGTGCATTATGGCCAAACCTCTCCACTTTGGTTTTGTCTGTCCAAAGGACATTTTTCCAGAAATGTTGTGGTTTGTTTAGATGCAACTTTCCAAACCTAAGCTGTGCTGCCATAGTCTTTTTAGAGAGAAGAGGCTTTCTCCTGGCAACCCTTCCAAATGAGCCACACTTGTTCAGTCTTTGTCTAATTGCCTTAAAATAGCTTGAATGTAACTCTACACCCTTGCCTCATTTAATATACGTGGAACAATGAATATGCAAATTAACCCCGCCCCCACTCGGTCGCACCAGCTCAGAGATCCACTCGGTCAACTTACTGAGGTAAACGCTGCACAATGGTATCGCTCTTTACAACATCGACACATTACGGTAAATAATATGATTAATATCATATCAACAGAAAAATATCTCTTGAGACTCCCCTGCTAGTTTGCTGTTAATGATGGTCACACTTGCTGATGATCAATTAATCGCAAGCATTTGATTAGCAGCGCCTGGCTGCTACTACCATCTTAATTCCTATGGAAGCAGTAAGGGTGTACTTAGTTTTTCCACACTTGGCTTCTTCATTTTGGCCTAGTTTTGTTACATAAATCATGACATGGTGTAATATGTCATGTGGCGTTGTTGTATTTACCTAATTTTAAAACCTACCAAGGACCAGATGATTTTTTTTATTATGTCCCTATACGTAAAACCATAGAATTCAAAAAGGCGTACTTTATTTTTCATATGACTGTATACATTGATTTGGGTGTATCCCACAATTCACCTGTGCTTTGTTTAATCTTGGTGTCAGTTACAAGGCATGTGGTTTGGATTACAGAAAGAATACAATTAGGTTTAGTGTTAAATGCTTGTTTAAGGGAATTAAGGTAAATGAAGGTGATTCACGTTTATGTACAACACACAGTGCAAGTATTGGCTGACACAGAATGCTTTTTGCGGGTCATAAATATATCCTATTAATAGCATCAGATTCCTCACCGGTCAGTCCATCTATCTCGCCCTTTCTCTTTCTCCTCTTCCAGTTCATGTGTGCACGTATGTGGAAAAAGGTACATGGGTTGCCGGTAACAATGTCTGCATATTCCCAAGGCAGTATTTGCCCTTTTGATGTCAGTATTTGCAACGGTGAATGAGGCTGTTGTTTCCACACCTCTTTGGCTGTTTTGGTTGGTGACTCTGAATCTCATCCAAAAACAACAGGTGTGTGTGTGCATGTGCTGAATGAGTGATTGTATTCTGGAAGAATCAGGAGTGATTTAGACAGTGCCCTCCAATGACTACGTAGTAATTTTCACATTTAATGACAAGGTCATGAGTGTTCAGGACAGTCCTTCACGGTGACATTACCTGTTATGCTTTCAAGTAACCCATTAAAAGTTCACATGAAGGATGAGCAAGCTTTTGTGTCTGTTAACATGCAAGAACAGCAGTTTTTTTGTGTCCTTTTAGACAATATTTAGCTCTTTTTAACTATAATTGGTTTCTATAATTGTTTTGGACAATTATTTTAAATGGTTATCAGTTATTTAATATTGGGTCTACCTGGTGGTTCTCTAAAAATATAAAGGTGTGCGTTTAACAGGAAACAATACAGGTAAGGTAACTTTTTAATTTTTAATTTTAATGTGATGTTTTCAAAATTCTTTTTTTCTTAACAGACAAAAAGGTTACAGAAATACTAATTATTATTATATTATATATTAAAGTGGATAGTCATAATAATTTAAAAAGTATAGTAATTTTATTTTTATTTTTTTTACAATGATGATTATCAGTCATAAAAACAGTATGGAAAGATCACATTTAAAATACGAGAATGTATTAAGCCTATAACCCCTCTTGAATATACACTTGTCAATGTAGCATTTCAGCAATAATGATTAGATCAAGTCATAAGCCCTCAGGCTGCCTGTGTGTCTGTGTTTGTTTATTATGTATACTTCCCTTGAATCATACTTCCGTCTTAATTCACTTAGTAACTAACTCTTCTGTAGTCATTTATTAGACTTTATTGGCAGCCAGTATTATGCGTGGGTTTGGAATATGATTAGCCTAATTTCCCCAGGACACTTCCTTCTTTGATTTCCTTCTTCATGTTGGTACTTTATGCTGATGTTGTTTATCTCTTCATAAGCCCTCTCTCAAACTAATTCACAGTACCATCATAATTATTTGTGTAATTTAAGAGTCTGTTGACGAAGCTCTTTATGTTGTATCACCGCGATGTAGTATTTGAGACCCCACCTCAGATGTTTGGTTTTGGCATTTTTAATTTATACATTAGATAAAGGTTCATCCTCTGTGTCATATGAAACTACTGCTGTCTTTGCTGACCGACACTAAAGTCACATGTTTAATATCAAAATAGATGGTAACACTTTATTTTGATGGTCTCCAACAGACATTCTACCGTAAGTAATTTTGCATCTACATGTCAACTACTAACCCATTCTACTTAGCCTAACCCTAACTCTACTCCCAACCCTAAACTAGCAGTCTACTAATATTCTAATGACTGGTAGTTGACATGTAGTTGCAAAGTTACTTTAGTTAGTAGAATGTATAAGGTGTACCATCAAAATAAAGTGTTACCAAACAGGCAACAATACCAGTTTTTTTTTTTTTTTTACTTTTATCAGAGTGTGTCCAAGAGTACAGGAAGTAAAGTGTTGTGCTTACTGACTCAAAAAGGATGTGATTTAATTAATATGTTTTAAATATAAGATACATGCAATATATACAGCTATGGAAAAAATTGAGACCACTCCAAGTTCAGAAATCAATGTTAAGTGGTCTCTTAATTTTTTCCATAGCTATATATATATAATATATATATAAAAAGCAAAATATGTAAGATAAAATATTAAAATTAAAAGAGCCACTAGAACAATGTTATATATTTTGTTGGCTTGTGTACTTGTGGTAAATGTACCTATTAAGCTCAATACCCATTAAGCACACTACCATCTTTGAGCTCAGATTATAAAAAGAAAAAATAATGTATTATCCTACTTGATGTCTTAACCAATTGGTGTGTTTATTACTTCATATCTCCTGTAATTTCAAGAAAATCAGACCATTGCACACTGAGATATATGGGTATCAATGTGTTTACACTGTCTGGTGGCCATTTTAAAAGCTGTCTGAAAACTTTCACCGAAAGAGGAGCCTCTAATGTTCATGTGGTTAAACCTTTTTTGGACGTAGTTTTAACTTCTTACTGCAAAATTAAGAGATTAATGTTTAGAATTTTGCCTATTATAACCTGGAACCTGCATGTGGAAAATTATTAGAGTTAGATCCAAAAGATAACAACATAGCGCAGATGCTACAGAACATAGTTAGCTTACTAGCTTTATAACATTGTTTGCTACACTAATATATTACTATACAGGCATTACTGGCTTGTACTTTTAAATCCATTTCACGGCAAAAGAGTGAACTCTACGGATTAGGGCCAAGCAATAATAAAAAAATAAAACCATCTCGAGATTAAAGTTGTTAAATTTCGAGAAAAAAGTCTAAATAAAATGTTGAGAATAAACTCGTTAAATTACGAGAAAAAACTCTGTAAATTTCGAGAAAAAGTTCAAGATAAAATGTTGAGAATAAAGTCATTAAATTACAAGAAAAAACTTGTTAAATTTCAAGAAAAAGGTCGAGACAAAATGTTGAGAATAAAGTCATTAAATTACGAAAAAAAAAAACTTGTTAAATTTCGAGAAAAAAGTAAAGATAAAATGTTGAGAATAAACTCGTTAAATTTAGAGAAAAAGGTCGAAATAAAATGTTGAGAATAAACTCATTCAATTACAAAAAAAAACCTCGTTAAATTTCGAGAAAATTATGAGAATAAAGTCATTAAATTACGAGAAAAAAGTCATTAAATTACGAGAACAAATTAGTTAAATTATGAGAACATAATTTATCAACATTTTATCTCGACTTTTTTCTCGAAATTTAACAACTTTAATCTTGAGATGGTTTTATTTTTTTATTATTGCTTGGCCCTAATCCTCTTCCGTAGAACTCTGACTTGATGCCGTGATGTAATGACGAATGTGGAAGTGCAGAGGATAGAGCAAAACAAAACACCAGTCACAAATTAGAATATGATCTGATCAAAATTGAATGCCTTGTTGCTTGATTTTAGTGTTTTGTTTGTTTGTTTTTTTTGTTTTTGTGTGTGTGTGTTTTTTTGTTATTGACTCTGTACCTTCAAATAAAACATTTTTCAATTTTTTAAAAAGGTCGCTTAAAATGAACAAGAATTTTTAATAAAACGTTTTGTGGCAACAGGGGTATACACAAATGTACCCATTAAGCACAGCCAGACTATTTGCATTTACTTATGTACATCTTAATTGAAATGTTTTTGTCAATTAAAATAAAATTAAATATTATTGTGTGAGAGATTAAGTTTTTATTTTAACACAACTTATTGTACTGAAACCAATATCCTGTGCACTAAAAATGTTTCATTGTAGATTTTGTTGAGCTTAATAGGTATGTTTACCTTATTATCCCAAATGTTTCCAACAATGTTTAAAACAAGACAATATTTTAGTTTTTTTTTTTTTTTTTTTTATTTGCTTTGGTACCTTTTCACAAGTAAGGTGTATATTTTCAAAACTGTTAGTACAAAATCCCAAACTGATCACACTTGTAAAACAGCTAGTCATTCTTTCAAAACCTGATCTCATGTTTCATTCTAGTTGTATAAATTTTCATTCTATATAATCACTTTGTCAAAACTCAAGATCATTGTGATATGTAATGAGAACATTTGATTTAATCACCGAAACACAACATTATGTTCTTCTTTCAATTTAGTATTTTTATCAGTCAGTTAATTCAATAGCAAACAATGCAAGATACATGTTTCAAATCACCCTTGTTGCTCAAATAATTATCATTATCATAGTTATCACAGGCTACAGATGCCACATTAGAAAATACACTTGCATTACCTAAATTACATAACTGACTTAAAATCCATAATGTTTGTAATATTCAGTATGTTATCAAAAGGTGTGATGAAGTATGACACAGTCATGATGTGCTAGAACAGAGATTGCTGAGAATACAGATGAAGGGTGAGTTACAGTAATGTGGCAGTCTCTACAATGTTAATGCTTCTGTTTACAGTGTCACATGGCATTCTATAATGTAAAATGATGTTGGTTTTCAATGTTTTATGGGGACTTTCTATAGACATAATGATTTTTACTTAATAAATGCTATATTTTATCCCCTACCCATAAACCTACCTATCACAGAAAACTTTCTGCATGTTTAAATTTTATAAAAAATTCATTTCATAAGATTGATGAGCTGTTTTCCTCATGGGGACCCAAAAAATGTCCAAATAAGGTCTAAATTACTGGTATTACCATCCTTGTTGGGACATTTGGTTCACAATGCATTATTTACAAGGACCACAGATGCACAGATGCACACACAGACACACACACTTTGAAAATTGTGGTTATCATCTATAGGTAAATCTAAGATAAATTGCTTATAATGTGAAAAGAATTTGTTACATTTGGTTATCTGTAACGTAAATTGCAAATATGTTCTATAAAACTATGGTTATGAAATCATATCTATAGAAATCTATAGGTTTACCAAATGATTCATTAATTAACCATAAAGTTCAGTTGGATTTAATAATAGACAAATGTATTAAACTGAACGAAAAGTGATGCAAATGAAAAGTTTGATAGTAATAGTATTATGAAAGGCAGTTACTGTGAATGAAACATTTATATAGATGAAACACTTATTTTGTGTTGTGAAAAGGATACATTGTGATTTTGTGTATTGTACTAACACAATTGAAAATATGCTGAAATGTTTAAAAAATGCTCATTTGATGATCTGTTGTGATATTTGTACTAAGAGTTTTGAAAATGGACCAATATCTTGTGAAAATTGCACCAAAGCAATTAAAAAAAAAAAAACTGTAACACTACTTTTAAGAAATCTTCAATAACAAAATGCGATTGAAGGTCACAAAATGCAAAACAATGGTGGTGCTTTTCTAATCCAAGGCTGTCACTAATGATTATTTTGGTAGTTGAGTAATCGAATAATATTTTTTTTCATAATAAAAATAGACCCAAGTGAACAATAGCTTTTAAAATGATTCCAGATACACATGTAATTTGTGGCAATAATGAGGCAGTAATAATTGGATCAAATAAAGCATCAAAAGCAAGTAATCATATGGTTTTATTGAACAACACTGTTAAAATACATAATGTAATGTACTATAAAAAAATAATCAACTTCTGTACATTACATATTATAATAAACGCCTGCAGAGGTGATTGTTGTTGTTACACTTTCTTGCATGATCAAATCCTTGTTTAATATTGGCCAAACAACATTTAAATCAATTGTCCACTTAATCTTAAATATTTGGCCACTTCTTTACGATCGAATTGCTACAGCCACTGTAATTTCTTGAACAAGAACATGTGGACATCAAACTCAGAGCGAGGGTTTAAACTTTTATTTTGAAATTGTGATGAAATTTACAAATCACTCTGAAACCTGCAGTGCATATATTTATTTAATTGAATCGCAGCCTTTGTGATTACACAGTAACACTTTGATATAGTTTTAATATGCTGCGGCTGCAGCCTTAGAAAGCGATCTGATAATGTGGTCCATTGATTCTCAACCGTGGAATGTGCCACTTCTGTATTTTGCTGGTTAAACAATATGATTAAATTGCAATGGAGGATTTTTTTTTTAAAATTGAACACTTGAATTTAATCGAGGAATCGTGACAGCACTATCTTGTAACAAATATCACTTCAGTCGTACTTTCTGAGTATGGAAGCACTGTAAAAGGTTTTGCCACATACTCAACACTAACAAGAAATATCATCACATTTTAATAACGCGAGATCTCGTACCACGAGATCTCAACACACCCCTAGTTATAATATAACTTTCAAATGTATTTTTAATATGATCGTTTTGACCAAACAGTGTTGCGTTACCCTACAATTTTAATTCGTCAAGTAAAGTGACCTGTATGAGTAGTAATTCAGCACTTGCGGCTATTTCATCAGAATTAAATACAATTTAATGATCATCAAATGTAACTGTAAGAAAGTTCAATTTCAGGGAAGGAGGCGGGAACCAGCAAACATTTAAAGGTGCCATCAAATGTTTTTTTACAAGATGTAATATAAGTCTAAGGTGTCCCCTGAATGTGTCTGTGAAGTTTCAGCTCAAAATACCCCATAGATGTTTTTTAATGAATTTTTTAACTGCCTATTTTGGGGCATAATTAGAAATGCGTCGATTCAGGCTGTGGCCCCTTTAATTGCTCGCGCTCTCCACCCCTCTGAGCTCTCGACTCTATCATTGCATAAACAAAGTTTACACAGCTAATATAACCCTCAAAATGGATCTTTACAAAGTGTTCGTCATGCATGCTGCATGCATACATCGGATTATGTGAGTATTGTATTTATTTGGATGTTTACATTTGATTCTGAATGAGTTTGAAACTATGCTCCGTGGCTAACAGCTAATGCTACACTGTTGGAGAGATTTATAAAAAATGAAGTTGTGTTTATGAATTATACAGACTGCAAGTGTTTAAAAATGAAAATAGCGAAGGCTCTTGTCTCTGTGAATACATTAAGAAACGATGGTAACTTAAACCACATTTAACAGTACATTAGCAGCATGCTAACAAAACATTTATAAAGAAAATTTACAAATATCACTAAAATATCATGTTATCATGGATCATGTCAGTTATTATTGCTCCATCTGCCATTTTTTCGCTATTGTTCTTGCTTGCTTACCTAGTCTGATGATTCAGCTTTGCACATCCAGATGTTCTGCCCTTGTGTAATACCTGAACATGAGCTGGCATATGCAAATATTGGGGGTGTACATATTAATGATCCCGACTGTTACGTAACATTCAGAGTTATGTTGAGATTCGCCTGTTCTTCTGAGGTCTTTTAAACAAATGAGATTTATATAAGAAGGAGGAAACAATGGAGTTTGAGACTCACTGTATGTCATTTCCATGTACTGAACTCTTGTTATTTAACTATGCCAAGATAAATTAAATTTTTAAATCTAGGGAACCTTTAAACATAACTTTAATCTGACAAGCTACGCAATATCGCGTTCATTATTGAAGGTGATTCATCTGCGATAATGAATGCGATATTGCGTAGCTTGTCAGTGATCTACGTCTCTGTCTATTAAATGCCGCTGCATTTGAAAGCAGGTGATGTTGATTTAGCGGTAATCAGGGAACCGGCTTTACTGACGACATGCGTGTGACAATCGCATGCGATATATCGCCCAGCCCTATGTAAAATAAACATAAACAACAAAATGAAAGGAGCAACTGCAAACGACTGCGGCATATAAGCATAATAAAACAGCAGCGCAAAATGTCCCAGGCCTGGTTTTCCCTCAATCTTACACCTTTGTTATTGTTTTGAATAAGCAACCTCTAGTGGCGAAACTGACATACTGTGCCTTTAATTCCATTGTGACGTTTATGATAATAGCAGAATACTCTATATATACTCTCTCTCTCTATATATATATATACTGTATATATGCACTGTCATCATTTTGTTTTGTTTTCACCCTTTCAGTGGGAATGAGTGTGTGAGAGTGTCGAGGTAACAGTCATGGCGTCAAGAGGAGAAACCTGCGCTCCTCCTGAGGATGAGAGGGTTGTCCCACTGGACATTGATGATGTACACTTGCTCTTACAAGGTCAGTCTTAATTCTTATAAACTTTTGGTGTTTATTTATTTTTTTGCATTAAAATGGTTTCCTTAATCTGTTTGGTAAGATGTGCCACCTGAACAAGCAAACAAACAAAAAAAATGGACTTCAGTCGAAGTGGCATAAAAGTAAAAATGTAAAAGTGGCCTTCAAAAAGAAGTGCAGAGTTTAATTGTTAATACTTCAGGGTTCTGTCATTTCATTTTAAAAAATTACACACACACACATATATAAATAAAATAAAGAATTTGAAATGAATGAAAGGATTCTCCGTTGTTTGTTGGCTAAAGAATTGATCCCATCATAAATGCACTTATCACCACCTGACATAGACTTTCTTATTTGTTCTATGGTCTCCTTCCAATCTGTCTCCTCTTTCTGAGGTTTAGGGCGGATTCCTGGCGGCAGGAGGAATTGTAAACTGTTGACTCACTAAGTTTTCAAACAAAAACATGTTCTGAAAGGGTGTGCTAGAAGTTTATCGTATAAGTAACCCGTTTTCCTTTTTCTAGAACCTGTTGATCACTATCTTGAGTAAACATTATATTGAGTACACACTAACTTTACAGATAAAGTGTGTAATTTTAGCCTAAAACTTGTAGCATTTCAACTTTAACACCTCAATCATGAATACAATAAGCTGTACGGTTTCATCTGTAATGTATTATTATTTTTTGAATGATTATTCATTTACCACCTTTCCTTAGTTCAACTGTAGCCGTTTTATGAAGCAAAATCCCCTTGAAGACCTTTGAACCTGATGTTATTGTCTCCTTTCATTTTCTCTGACTTTAACGGCTGCGTGTGTCATGTGTCTCAGCGTTCCTGTCAGTTAAAACCATCGTTGTGTTTGCTCGACAGTCTCTGCTTACTGGTGCATGGTTTCCAGGCAGCTGAATGTTTGCTATGACGACAGTTTGTCTGACGTCATGTTTAAGTGACATCACATGTTTGTCTCTAGTGCAGTGATGACATTTGAATTAAGATTAGTACACATTATTTTTAACAAGTTAGCAGTTTTAGTTAGACCATTTTAATGCAGTTGAGTTCTGAGTTTAACTGTATGTGATGTTTTTTTTTATATATATACAAAGACTCTCTTTAATTTATAATGCTAGTACATTCAAGAGTACATTCAGTCACACTAAAACACTTAAAACATTATACATATATCATATATATGCATATATCACAACTCTCTAAAGATTTTTAGCATGGCAATGGATATGACAATGTTAATGTATTTGGTCTTGGCAGAATAGTACAGGAACTTGCTACTGCCAATACATACGCCGATATGCTGCTGTGAGCATGTAATACTGCTTCAGCACAAACAGCATATATAAAAGTTCCCATATCTGACCTATACAGTTGTAGCTGGGGAAGGTGGAGGGTTTAAAACTCTGAAACCATGCTGCAAACAGCTATAGTGAATGTTAAGCAGCAAGCTCATCGGCTGCAGATGCGACATGAACCAGTCAGCTTGTGCAATGTAGTTAACGCAACCTGATGATATTTACATTAAGGCTCAGCCTGCGCTATCTAGAGTTTCATGACAGAACAATATAAATATATAGAATTAAAATATCCATGATTCTGAAGCTGAAAATACAGAATTATTCACGGACAAGATATAATTAAAATAATGTAGGCCACTTTTTACTGGTAACATAAGACATTTGGCATTATCAGGACCCACAAATACTCCCCCATTGCATTATTATACATTATAACATTATATATAGTAGTTTAATGTTACACTAAAACTCTGTAAACTTACATTTTTTCTCATACAGTAATTTTCATTATGGGTGAACCATACACAAAACATATTGTTGGATTTTTGTATTGAAATTTATAGTTAGACCCCTAATATTTATATTGCTGTATGTCATAAGGGATCTTCATTGTACACAAGTAAAGTTCCTTTGTGGCTGTGCAAACAGGATGTCCAGTGTCCAGTAGGTTTCTGACTTAGCCTGTTGGATCTTGTCCCACGAAACTAAATGAACATCTCCTATTGAGGGAATGGCCCAGTCTGCCTTTAATAGCATGGGAAGAAGTTTAAATTAAATACAACTGTGATGGGTGGGTGGTTGAGTCGACTGAGCGTCTTCATGGGTGTTCAGGGAAATGCTAAATGAGGGGAAATTTCATACAGAAACGAAGGAATATGGTGTCTCTCAAACCCTTGTTTGAGGTGGAGGCTGTTGGCGGCTCAAAGATTGGTAAGTCGAGCCAGGTTTCCAGTGGTCATGCAATGTTCTCCGCTTATAAATAGTTATGTATGAAGACATGCTGTGTTTTTTGATGCGCTATAAACCAGAAAGCCCTAAAGCTGCTCTCTGGCAAGATGTGTACATATTTGTGCATAGATGTATTCTAGTTCTGCCAATGTATTCATATTGTTTCCTTCACATACTGTTTTTCCACATGTGAGTTTGGTCCAGAAATAAATCATATCTGATATAATATTTTTTAACAGTGGAACAGGAGCAGATTCAGAAGAGGACGTTCACAAACTGGATCAATGCACAACTCTCCAAGGTAAACCCAAGAACAATTCATAACTTATGGTAATGACTATGACTGTGCAGTCTAGAAGTGCTATCATGTTAAACTGAGACAGTGGCTGAATTGCTGACTCACTGGTCAGTAAGGAAGGTCTTTTATGCTCCGTCTGCCTTTGAGCTTTGCATATGGCAAGGAGCTTGATTTATTTATAGCTCCCCGCCCAGCAGCGGTGCACTTCAACGGGCTGTAACATGAGCCATGTAGCCCATCCATTGGAACTTGACTGTGTTTTAAACACAAGCGCTCTTAAACCTTCTGCAAGTGATAACCTGTGGAGATCTCCAGTCATCCGCAAAAGATAGTAGTAGATATTCCAAAGGTTTTTGGTCCATGACAACTATTATCAGTCAGTTTGCACTTGCCATATAAAAAGAACAGTTATACTGAATTAATTATTTTGAATTATTATATTTTAACATAAAATATCATACACTTTAACTTTTAAATAACAACCATTTACAATTAAATAAATAATATATAAATAAAGTAAATATAAAATAAACTATTTATTTTAATAAATACAATTTTTCTAGTCTTTTATTCCATGCTCTATTTATTTTATTATTTTTCAGCTTATGCCATGCTAGCTTGACATCAGAAATGCTTCATGTATTACCATGTGAACACTAACACTTTCAGATGAAATGCACTGCGTTCCAAATTATTATGCAAGTGACGTATCAGTAAGATTTCAGTAGAATAAATATTCAGATTTTAGTTTTTCTAAGAAAATGTTTTTTTGTTTATTTATCCATGTCTTTTTAGATAACTGGTTTCAATCTCAGACAAAATAATTTGCCAGGTCTATGGAAACCCTACTTAGAGGTCGTTCCACATTATTAAGCAAGTCACAGTTCTCATGAAATATGGGGAGGAAGAAAGATCTTTCTGAAGATGAAAAGCATGAAATGGTGCGATGTTGTGCAAAAGGCATGAAAACAACTAATATTGTGTGAAAACTGAATGGAGATTTTCAAATTATAAGATTTGTGAGTGATTTAGAGAACAGTGGAACTCGGTCAGATAAAGGCTTATTATTGAAAGTTCCTGTCAAAAAAATTACTGTATTAAAAGGGCAGCTATAAAAAAAGCCAGTGTTGAGCAGCAAACAGGTATTTGAAGCTGCTGGTGCCTCTGGAGTCTCAAGAAGCTCTCCATTCAGGCTGGCAGTTGTGCGTAAAGATGCATTTCAGCAACTCCAAACCAAAGCTCACGAAGAGAAACATTTACAGTGGGTTTAGAAATACAAGAAGACTCATTTTTAAATACTTTTATTCACTGACGAATGCCGTACTACAATGGATGGTCTAAACGGATGGATTTCTGGATGGTTGGTGAATGGCCACCACGTTCCAACAAGACGCCAGCAGGGAGCTAGCGGGTGATGATTCGGGCTGGAATATTGGGAAGTGAGATAGAAGGTCCCTTTAGGGTCTCTGAGGGTATTAAAATGACTTTTGCAAGAAATGTGGAGTTCATAATTGGCCATTTTCTGTTTATGGTATAAAAAGGAGGATAGTGCCTTTTGAAATACAATGCACTATGCACTATCCCATGCTGCTAAAAAAACACCACAGCAATAAAATTGTTTGAAAATTTATTTCTACACCCAATGTTTCTCTTTGTGAGGTTTGGTTAGCGGTGGCTAAAATGCATCTTTACGCACAACTGTCAGCCTGAATGGAGAGCTTCTTGAGACTCCAGAGACACCAGAAGATTCAAATACCTGTTTGCTGCTCAACACTGGCTTTTTTTTATAGCTGGCTTTTTAATACAATTAATTTTTTTGACAGGGACTTTCATTAATAAGCCTTTATCTGACCGAGTTCTGCTGTGCTCTGGATCACTCACAAATCTTTGGTCATTTATCAAAAAACAAATTATCATTTCAGTTTTCAAACAATATTAGTTGTTTTCATGCCTTTTGCACAACATTGGACCATCATTTTCATGCTTTTCATCTTCAGAAATATCTTTCTTCCTCCCCATATTTCATGAGAACTGTGACTTGCTTAATAATGTGGAACAACCTCTAAGTAGGGTTTCCATAGACCTGGCAAATTATTTTGTCTGAGATTGATACCAGTTATCTAAAAAGACATGGATAAATAAACAAACAAACATTTTCTTAGAAAAACTAAAATTTGAATGTTTATTCTACTGAAATCTTACTGATATGTCACTTGTATAATAGTAATAATGATTTGGAACGCGGTGTACTGATGTGTCTTTCAGAGGAGCCCTCCAACCACTGTTAAGGATTTGTTCTTGGATCTTCGAGATGGGACTCGGCTGCTCGACCTACTGGAGGTGATGAGCGACCAACGCATGGTGAGTGCTGAATATCACTGTCATAATACTGAGATTCAGCCAAAATTGATTTATTTACACTGAATCATAGAATTGTTTTGCATGCAGTCACGGTTAGCATACAATAGAGTTTGTTTGTTTCTCTGTAGAAGCGTGAGCGGGGTCATGGTGTGTTTCAGCAGAGAGGCAACATCGAGACCGCTTTGAACTTCTTGAAGAATAAATCTGTAAGAAGTTTTTTTGTGATTCTTACATGACTGATGATGATTTTCCATCTGTTAGGACATTAAGATTTATATACAAATGGCATAAACAACTGTTTATGTTCTCACAGATCAAGCTGGTGAACATAAACATCCCAGACATCATAGAGGGGAAACCTTCCATCATTCTGGGCCTGATATGGACCATCATCCTGCACTGTCATGTTTGTATAACAATGAAGAGACCTTGTGTCTTTCTTTACAAAAACATGCATATCATATATACATGCATCTTTCTTTGCCTTGAGCTTTTTTTTTTCATTGTTTACTTCAAGACCTTTAGCATTTTAGCTCAGAGAGGGGCTGTACTTTTTGAGATTTGAGACTCTCTTATTCCTATAGAAGAGAAAAGAACATCAAAATAATGATGCACACTGGAAGCATATAGTATTATGTATCCAGAAGATTCTTTTGTATCAGGGGACCTGGGTTAAAATGAGTTTAGTGGTTCTATTTAGTCATATAGTGCTTTTAGTTTAAGGGGGTGCACAGTATGAAAAAAAAAAAAAATAAATAAATAAATATATAATATATATATATATATATATATATATATATATATATATATATATATATATATATATATATATATAAATAAATATATAATATATATATATATATATATAATATTGTATATCAAAATGTATGTCATTGTATTTTATATACACTACAGTTACAAGTTTGGGGTTGGTAAGATTTCTTAAATATTTTTAAAAAAATGCAGTCTTATGCTCACTAAGACTGCATTTAATTAATAAAAAAATACAGTAAAATTATTATTATAGAAATATTATTACAATATAACATAACTGTTTTCTTCTTTTAAATATATTTTAAAATGTAGCTTATTCCTGTGATGGCAAAGCTGAATTTTGAGCATCATTACACCAGTCTTCAGTGTCACATGATCATGTAAATTTATAAATGTCTTTCTGTTTTGATCAATTAATATGTCCTTGTTGAATAAAAGTATCAATTTTATTCAATAAAATAAAATTTTATTGACCCCAAACTTTTGAACGTGAATGTAGTGTACATATTAATGATGATATATATTATGCATATTTTTATGGAAAAGTTATCCAAAATCTATTGCAGAAATAATGATCTTTTCTCTTTGCCTTCCTGTGATAAATCTTCTTGTTTGCTTTTGGCCGATACATCTGTATTATACATGCTCATTTCTCGTCATTGCTACAGATAGAGGAGCTAGCCAGCACTCTCTCTTACGGATCCCGTTCATCCTCCCTGGACTCTCTGTCCAGTCTAGATTCTGCTCCTGGGTCTCCAGGAAGTAGTCCAGTTCCTCGAGGAGCATCACCTCTCCACACGCGCTTCCGTCTGTCTGCTAAGAAGGCTTTGCTCCTGTGGGTTCGGGACCAGTGCCAGAAGTGAGCTTCATCTAGCTAATGCTTTCAAGCACTTTGAAAGTTTGTTCAAATTCTTTAGTCTAGTTGATGGCCGTTCCAATTGTTTCTCTAAATATTTTCTTTCTCCAGGGTTGGTTGCTTAGCCAGCGTGAGGGACTTTAAGTCCAGCTGGAGGAGTGGTGAAGTGTTCCTGGCCATCCTCTGCTCCCTTAGACCTGATTTGGTGGACCTCTCCCAAGCCCAGACCAGCAGCCACCTGGAAAACCTGGAGAAAGCATTTCACCTTGCTGAGAAGGAGCTAGGAATTCCTAGACTGCTTGAGCCAGAAGGTGAAAACTATTAGCAGCATCCCAGTTTGTCCCAGTCCCAAATGCCACCCTCAGTCTTCACGGTCTTCTTCCAATTCAACACTTTGCATAGGCTGTTGGGTAATAGTTTGCTGTGAAGTCTGTATTTTCAAACTGGGGTCTACAAGAGGATGCATGTGGATCTGTCAAATTTGAAAGGGTTAAAAAGCATTTTTTATGCATTTAGTTTCATTCTGCTTTCTAAATACTGGTTGGAAGTCATGATATTAATATGATAGTTATTGGCAGCACTGGTTTTTAACAAAGGGGAAAAAATATTTAGCCGTTTTTATGTATTTATTGTAATACTGTGGTTCTCCACCAGGTGGTTGGGTCACACTTCAAAGATGACTTCAAAACAAGCATTTAAAATAAGCAACTACAAAGCAAGATATTTATTATATTAATGTAACCTCTCAACGACTGTCTTGAAAAACCTGAATATAATGTATGAGGTACTGTAAAATGGTAAAATATTTTATGAGGTAAAAATTGCAAGTCCTCATCCTTAATTATTTTTCAGTAAATCATGAACAATTGGAAAAGTCATGGGGCCTTCAAATACTGTCATAGATAGTGGGGGGACTTGGAGTCCAAAAGGTTAAGAACCACTGCTTTAATAGTGGGTAGAAAATAAATAAATACTTAATACAAGATAAATACTTCCCAGATAATATTTTAATAATTTACTTAATTATAAAGACTGTATAAAAGACCCTCCCATCCTCCCCAAAAAATGTGTTTCTCTCTCTCTCGATCGACTATTTTTGGTCATAAAAAAATCCCAGGATGTACTTCGAAATAGAGTAGGGGTGTAACCCTGGCCAAATTTGACCATTGGCCTCTGTCCATCATGGCTTCCTAATCATCCCCATATACAGATTGGCTTCTCCACCAATAAGCTGGAGGCATTCTACTGCAAAATGGCTGCTATCGCATCATCCAGATGGATTCTGCACATTAGTGGTGGTTAATATGTAAAACACTTTGAGTACCCAGAAAATATAAATGTAACACATTATTATTATTATTATTATTATTACTAGTGTACAATGTATTTATGCTTCTTTATGGTTTTTGAAAGTTTATACACTTTTAAAATCTTTCTTCTTAGACATTGTTGTCAGTAACCCCGATGAGAAGTCCATCATGACATACATTGCTCAGTTCCTGCAGTACTCCAATGATCTTCCCTTAGCTGATGACGATTTTGAGGTGAGGCCAAATGAATCTCCCAGCTTGATCTGTGCTTTTGCTGATCTGCCTCTTTTTTCATTCACTTTGTCTCTCTTTCTAAACCCCTGGCCTTTATTATGTTCCTCCAACTTCGCTTCACTTCCTCTCTGTCACCCCCTCCTGGTTGGATGCAGCTTCAAACTCTGCTCTTTCCCACATGCCTCTCTCCTGTCAACCTCCCTACATACTTCACTCCTGCTGTGCTGGCCTCCCCACTGCACCAGGTACAGGTGTCACGGAGCGCTTGTGAATTCCTTCGCAATATCATTCCAGAGTCAGCTTTTACTTGTTTCAGCATGTTTTCTGATTAGAACATTAATCTCTGATTCAGTTATGTTGCCTTGCCTTGCCCTCAGGCTTCACCCAATCAAAAAGCCAGAGAGATGAAATGCTGGCTACAGCGAGCCTATCAGGAATTACTGGAGGCATGGGCCTCCACGGGGGGGAAGGGATATGCAGAAAGGTATCAGGTATGTTGAATGTTAAACCATAAATCATCTCTTTCAAATGTAAAATGGGAGTCTTATGACTAACCCTGAATGAATGCCTGTGTTTTTATCCAAGGCATTTCAGAACTTTGTTGGAACTTATTATGATCAGCGACGTCCAGTTATTCCAGTGCTTAGTGCAATGAGACGGTGCGCTAAACCCAGTGAGGAGCAAATGGAACTGAGAAAGGCCTGGGACACAATGGAGGAGAAGGTAAATTCTGCTGATTAAATATCACCAAAAACATACTGAACCTGCAACAGATCTGACAAAAACATTTGTTTTTGTGTTGAGACCAGTAAAAACACAGCTAGATTATTTTATAAACTTTTTTTCCCCTTCATCTTTCCTAGTTACAAGAGTACAGAACAGAGCTTGATGTTGCTTTGCCAGCCCCTCTGAACACACTGGGCCGGTGGCTCCAGCATATGGAGACTGTGCTATCTGAAGACAGCGGGAGAACAGAAGATCATGTTCTTGCTGCCAGAGATGCCAGATACAAGCAAGAACAGCTGAAGGTCAGTGGGCAGCCATGTATTATCATGCTTGGTTTGTATTTCTGAATTACATGTGTGTTTCTGTTTTTACACTTTCTGTATCTTCAGGTCTTGGTTGAGGACTTAAGCCAGCACTTGAACACCCTTCATCACTTCCGTAACACCGATGATAATGGCTGTCCTCAAGTGCCAATCGAGAAGCTAGAGGAGATCAAGAAACGGTTGGAAAACAAAACCTGTTTAGTCCTCCCTGCTGAAAAGACCAGAATATTTTGTGTTTTGAACATGGGATGCTGGTGTCCCTATCAGTCTTTTTAAGCAGCTACAAGACTCCCTAGATCAGCACTAAACTAGTAGTTTGCTGATCTAAGATGGTCTTTTCAGCAGGGCCACCCTTCATTTTTTCTCACTGTTGGTGTCTTCAGATATCCAGGTTTCTTGCTGATGTTCCTTATTTTTTTTTGATAGTTTCACCAGTGCCAGAGTGACAGCCAAATACCACAGCATCAAGCTACAATACAGAGAGCAGATGCACAATGTTTTTGACCTACTGGGACAGTTGAAGTCCAAGCTGAGCTTGTGGAGAGGACCTTACGGCTCCCAGGAGTCTGTGCTCGCTCTGCTACAGGATTGGCATGTATGTGGCCATTTGGAGCAGTCATTGCTAATGGCTAATTCACCATGGGTTCCCTTAAGAATGTTTTCTTTTCTAGAAAAGCAGTTTTCGATTTAAGTTATGATTTGAATGAAAGAAAGTCTGTGATAAACGTTAATTCAAGACTTTCGTAATTTGACCTTTAACACAAATTACATGCAGTCAAACCTTAAATGTGAACTTTGAAGATGTTTATTTCTGGCAAGTTGCTACATGAGGACCATAACTACCAAAAGGGTGTGAGTTTATGTGCTTGATGAAGCAAATGAACATTGTAGTGTTTATTTACTCATGAGTTTTACTTCTATTTCGAAAATCTATTCAAAATTCCAAAAACTCTTTTGGATTTAATACCAACCTTATTTAGGTTCAAGTTTGCTTGCTTTTTAACTGGTTGTTCACCATTTCTTCATTTAGTGAAAACATAAGTAGTCAAGCCATAGCAAAACAGGCTCATAATAGAGAGACGACATATTTTTGTAGGCCAAACCAAAAGTTAGCATCACACTTGTTTGCTTGATTGAAAGCCAATAGGATTTTTCTTTTGGATTATTGCAGAAAATAAATCTGTGACCAACAAATGTTTGATAACTACACATTTTGTTTATGATGGTAATATTTATAAATTAACAAATCTTTTAGGAATTTTGAAGCCTAAATAGAGTTGTCAAAAGTAAAAAGCTCAAGTTAAACTATAACTACACTATGGTTGGCCAACTTTAACATTACCAACGCTACATTTCCAACAACTCTTTTAATCTTTACGAGTACAAACACAACAAGGCTATGAGAGCGGACTAGTGAGTAGATGAGTTTTCCTGTTCGGCAGATGATGTTTATGGTCTCTGACAACCGCTATAGTCCTAACTGCCTTTTTCAAAACATATAAAAGCTTAAAAAAAATCATGAGTGGGTTATTACTGATGTATTTTGTCATTGTTGTAGAATAAAACTTGTGTTAACCGCAGACCTTATTTTAGTCATTTAACTAAAATCCCAATGAACATAAGTGTTAAAATGCTAAATCATTTCTGGATTTAGGGACTAAATCCTCCAGCACTCTATGTTCTTTAATTCTTGAACTTGTAAGCAATGTCTATATATCCAATTAGGACACTGTTGACAAGCAAGGCCTGGTGTGGATGTTGAAGGAAGCACTTCATAAGTTGAAGGACACAGCAGTCAGTTATACAAGCAAAGCAGCTTTGGGTAAGATTGTATTGATGGAAGTTCTGTTATTCATTGGTTGAATGAAAGCCATTGGCTTCTTCCTGTAACTTATGTCTGATTTGCCTTCTCTTCTCTTTCTTTTCCAGCAGATGATTCGCCTGTGGTAAACAGGCAGGTAAAAGAGGCTGATAGTGAGACAGGTGTCAGCACAGAAGCTGCAGAAGTCGTAAAATCCACCATGGAGCGTGTGCTGGCTGCTTGGGAGTCCTACAAAGACTGCCTGTATCTATTACAGGTCTGGCTGGGGCAGGAGGGCCAATCACAGGCTCAGGTGAAAGAGGTACAGCATTTGCCATTTAAAAAAAAAAATACAACATCATACAATGTATACAGTGGCCCCCAAAAGTATTTGAAAACCTAAGACGCATTTAAAATGTATTAATTTCATTTCATTAGACACCAAAATATTAAATAAGCAAGCAAATGGCACTTATCCTTGTTAGGACATTTGTTAGATTTCAGTTGTGAGAGTGATAGCTTAGGATAGGGGATGATTTTTGTATGTGGTTGCTTTTTCCAGAGGTTCATTTGTCATTCATCTTGTGATCTCTTTCATAATGCAGCAGAAGCGTTTTTCTGCCAAACTGAATGAGTGGAGTTCACGTCAAGCCCAGTTGAACGAGGCGGGAAACTTTCTCATTGAGATGAGTGACGCCTCCACCAGCCATTCTCTGACTGAAGAGCTCCGGAGACTCAACATGCAGTGGGCTGACTTCATAAAAAGGACCAAGTTTGTGAGTTTGTAAAGACATGCCCTTCTGGTTTTCAGCAGGGTCTAAAATAACACTTGCCAAGCACCAAAATGTGAGTGAAAGCTGTCTTTGACAAAGAAATGAAAGGGTTTCTTTTAAAAGAAAATTCAACATAATACATTATCTCTCACAACATGAACTTCGACAAACATTTCAGTGAAACGTTTACCATCCATTTATATTAGGATGCCTGTTAAAAAATGAACACATGGTGTCACATAATTATTCACAAGATTTCTTACTTTACAACACTAATTTCAGTATTTAATTTGAGTAACACTTTACAATAAGGTTCATTAGTTAACATTAGTTAACTACATTAGTTAACATGAACTAATAATGAACTGCACTTATACAGCATTTATGAATCTTTGGAAATGTTAATTTCAACATTTACTAATACATTATTAAAATCTTGTTAACATTAGATAATGCACTGTGAACTAACATGAACAAACAATGATCAACTGTATTTTCATTAACTAACGTTAACGAAGATTAGTAAATACAGTAACTAATGTATTGCTCATGGTTAGTTCATGATAGTTAATACATTAACTAATGTTTAACTAATTAACCTTATTGTAAAATATTACCAAACATTTTTGTATTAGCAACTGCAAGACAGGACACAATGGGCTGCATTGTTTCTCACAAATATTCAAAGTAAAAAAGCTAAATAATCTTAATGTTAAGAACAACAATAATGCAAAATAAAATTCCATAGCTGACAAATATTTATTGCTGTTGAAGTACATCTACTTTTAATCACTTGGCAGACACTTTTGTCCAAAGCAACTTACAAATGAAGAGAACAATAGAAGCAGTTGAACCTAAGACCAACAATATGTAAGTGCTGTGACAAGTCCTAGTTAGTCTAGTTAGTAGCAAGTTTTTATATATTAGGGCTGTCGAATTATTGTGTTAATTTAGTTAATTAGTTACAGAAAAGTAACGTAAATAAAATGATTTAATGCACCCGCCCTGCCCCAGACCTATGCAGTTCATCTAACATTTCATACAGTTGCTTGGTGACGAACATGATACAGTGCAACATTATTTAGCCTAGAAAGCAGTTAGAATGCCTCTAAAATTCAAGATATCAGGGCAAAAATGCCCTTTTTTTTTTGTCTCACATTTATATCATAAGATATAGTAAAGCTATATCACAAGAGTAATGAGCGCAATATCACACAAATGCTGTTTTTGATATTGATGCAGTTGTGTTATCGATTTTATAAAACAGTTCAATAAATAAGAATTTAATATTGTTATATTGTTGATATTAATAATAATGTAATATTACAGACACAATATTGTTGGTTTTGAATTGCCTACGGAAATTTAAAATATTACCTAAAGCCACAGCAGAACTGTTGTCTGTGTTCGAGCAACACACAGAGGTGTTGTTTCTGAATAATTTGTTAGGCTTCAAGGGTTGACAGAAAAAAAAAGATCATTCCACTAGCAGGGAACAGTCAAGGTAAAGGTCTATGAATGTGATTTTGAGCCTCTTTGTGATGGGACCACAAGGCACTGTTCACATGCAGAACGCAAGCTTCTGGAGGGCACATAAGTCTGAAGTAGTGAGTTTAGGGATAGGGGTGCAGAGCCAGTGGTAGTTCTGTAGACAGATTCATTAGCAAGAAGATGTGGCAAAAAGTATATTTTGGAACCTGAATATTTTTCAATTAAAGACAAAACTCTTTATTCAATCCAGTAGAACGGGTTTTAAACCACCATCACTCAGCCTTTTCTGATCCTGTAAGTTGCACAACTTGTTGGTGGATCTTTACAAACTATTTTTCACTTTCTTTGAGTAATACACTGGCAAGCTGGTGCTTTAGTATATTGTGTTTTAAAACCACAGGAGCTTTCTGTTTCATCATCTGTCCTTACGGTTGATAAAAGCATGTGTTTGCCTTTTGTTCTTCGTCTTTTAACATTCTTCACCATTGAAGAGATTGTGATTTATTGATTTTAAAAAAGATATTCTTATTTAACAGTGAAGGGCTTATGTTATTGTTAATGGCATGTTTTCAGGCAGTGGCCCCTCAGCCCATCTGTGCAGTCCCGGGTGTTCAAGCTGCTCAGGGCCTAATGCAGGAAGCTGGGCGGGTGCTTAGAGAGACTGTGGATGTGTCATCTACACCTCTACGTCTTTACAGGAAAAAACTCCAGGTATATTGATCTTTCTGTCCCAGCTTTAGTGCTTCATGTAGTTCACACTGTTATATTAGATGTTTCCTCATTGCATTGTTTGTCTTTCTTAATTTTTATGCTTGTTTTTTTTCTTTCTTTACTCAGGGCATAACTAAGAAGATTTCACAGTTCGATTTGCACTCTCTATCTCCATCTCCAGACTGCAAAGAGGAAACTATTCAGAAACTCAGGCAAACTCTCCTAGAGGTTAGGCAATATTCTGTCCAGGTTAACCGTATTAGATGTGTTGTTGATGTAAAGGTTGTTACTTGCCCTTAGTTATTCTGTGGAACTTTGAAATTTTCAAGAATCTTTATGAGTCATCATTGAGTCTGTGAGTGAACGAATAATTCTTTTGAATCGGTTCTTTCCAATGAACCAGTTCATTAGACTGATTCGTTCATATTTATACATATCCATTTATTTGGATTTTCACTAAATGATTATTGTGGTCAAAAGAATGAATGATAACAAAATTGTTGCAGTATCTATAGAAATTTTGTAAGTAAATAATAAAAAAATGAATTAAATAAATATATCAGTCAAAATCATCTTCTCTGATATCACCCCTCTCCCCCCCAACCAGCTGGTTGGAAACCATTGTTAAGGTGCAATACCGACTTCTACTATGTTGGATGGTCAACCAGATAATTACTGGTGCTTTATTATTTCCATTTTTAATATATTTGTAGTATTAACGCAATATCAACATTTTTTTTCTTAAATCTTGGTTATCATCAATTGGAGTAAATTGTGTCACCTCTAATTTGGAACAACATGAGGATGAACTAATCATTTTTAGATTAACTGAAATCTGTGTCTGTAATGAGAGTAGTTCTTTTAAACTTGGAACTGAGCAAATCTGTGGACATATTTCTGTGCAGATATTTGAAACTTTGAAACGGGTGGATCAGGTGTGTGAGGGACTCCAGAGACCGGCCTCTCTGCTTGAGGGTAGGCTGGCTGAGCTTGAAAACTGGAGCTCAGAGGCCCAAGAGGTCTGCCAACTCCTAAAAGAAAGGGAGCACAGGGGCCACTGGGGGCCACATCTCAGGACTAAAGTGAGCAGAATTAATATAGTTCTTGAGTTCATTTGGTTGATCAAAGCAGAGCTTTCACATTGTTGTTTCTTGATTCCCATTGCAGGCGCTGATTTCCAGAGGTCTACAACTGGAAGGGCAGGTTGTGACAGAAGGTGAGGACCTGCAGGCGCTTGTGACATCAGTGCAAAAGAACTCCTCCCTGCCTTACCTCAGCACATCAGCCCTACAAGACCGACTAAAACGGACTGTCTCACACTGTCAGGTGCATTTCTTTGCAGACCACTATCAGTTAGGGAATGTTTAACATCACAATGTTGTAAATGCTCACACCTTCCTCTATGTCTGTCAGGAGGTTACTGAGATGCTCAGTTCTCATGGAGTGAAGCGTGAAGGACAGCCTGAAAGTGAACAGCCTGCTACCAAGGTTTTTGTCCATGCACATTCTCAGCCTGAATCCCAAACTGAAACCATTCAAGACAATCTGGCTCAGACATTTTCAAAAAGCAGCAAACTTTCTCTAGAGAGCCCAGTAGAACCTCAAAACCAAGAACATCATTCTTCTCAGCTGCAGTCACAATTGGAAGCCACCAGTGGTGTACATCCCCAGGTTCCTCCTCAGCTTCACGATAAGTCTCCCATTGACCAAAAGAAAGCTATTTGCCAAACACAGCAAGCAGAGCTAAAACAGCCTTTGCTGTCATCTGTTGTCAGGAAGGTTCAAATGAAACCCCAGACTGAAGTTCATCTTATCTCTGTAGACTCGAGCCAAACCAGTAGCTTTGGACCATCAGACTTTCAAGTTGTCTCAGTAAAGTCAAGCCAAACCAGTGGCTTTGGACCCTCATACCCTCTCCAGGTTATCTCTGTAGACTCAAGCCAAACCAGTGGCTTTGGAACATCAGGGACTCCCCAGGTTATCTCTACAGACTCAAGCCAAGCCAGTGGCTTTGGACCCTTAGGGACTCTCCAGGATATCTCTACAGTCTCAAGGCAAACCAGTGGCTTTGGACCCTCAGGGACTCTCCAGATTATCTCTACAGACTCGAGCCAAACCAGTTGCTTTGGACCATCAGACTTTCAAGTTGTCTCAGTAAAGTCAAGCCAAACTAGTGGCTTTGGACTGTCATACCCGCTTCAGGTTATCTCTGTAGACTCAAGCCAAACCAGTGGCTTTGGACCCTCTGGGACTCTCCAGGTTATCTCTGTTGACTCAAGTCAAACCAGTGGCTTTGGACCAACAGAGCTTCAGGTTGTCTCCATAAACTCAAGCCAAACCAGTGGCTTTGGACCAACAGACCTTCAAGTTATTTCTGCTGACTTAGGACAAACAAGTGGCATTGAACCATCAGACCTTCTGCAGTCTACATCTTCAACCATGTTCAGCCCAACCACTTTGCCTAAATCTTCTACTGTGAGTCAACCAAGAACAACAATCAAACAGCACCTTTGTTCACCACCAAAATGGCAACTTCAAACCTCCTTTGCATCCCCGCACCAAAGAGAAAGGGTTCTAGCCAGAAGTCACAGCTTTCCCCAGTCCCTTGAGCCATCACAAACCCAGTCTCCATCCTCACCTTTATCTTGTCCAAGCACTTGTTTGGATACACCATTTACAGTGACTCAAATAAGAACACCAATCAAACAGCACCTTCAGCAACCTCAGACCTTAATGACAACCCTAGGCCAGGGACAAAGGGTTCTAGCCAAAAGTCACAGTTTTCCACAGCCATCAGAGGCTCCGGGTGTTCCTCATGTCCCAGTACAGAATGAGGTGTATGCCAGAGCTCAGGCTTTAGCCAGGAGCAGACTGGATAAAGCCAAACAGCACCTGCATGATCACATACAGGATGTCATCACTGTAATCAGTGCCAGAGACAAATCTAAAAAACAATCCAAGAAAAAGCAGGTGAGACCATTTTAAAATCTTGTGAATTGCAAACAAATAATGGTTTAAAAAAAATCAATGTACGGTCAGCCAAAACACATACGCATAAGCTATTATTGACTGCTGCTATCTTTATGTTCCATAGGCAGTATCACGTCTTCTGAGGCCTGCAGTGTTGGAGATTTTTCTAGAAGCTGTGAAGGGAATGGGGCATTTCTGCTCTGATGCCCAGCTCAAAGACATGGACCTCCTCTCTCATTCAGTTAAGGCCCAATGGGAGGTAAGGGTAGTTTATTATTTCCAAACCATTGGTATGTTATGACACTTGGTGAACCAGCCGGCAGTCTGGGTGGCCAATAGCATCTGGCTGCAGACTTGCACCTGCACTTTCAGACTTGGACTCTCAGTCACCTGCACTTCCTCTGTCAGTGATGTCTTGCAAGTCTGCAGCCAGATCCTTCTCCTGGGTGGCCAATGCCACCATGTCCCTTATGTGATCTTGTTCCAGCATAATTGATTAAATCATAGCATCCTTTAGATTGAACTACTATAAATATGAAATATACTTTGTCTTTTTTATTTAGGCAGTGTAATACTGTGTGTGCATGCAGCCAACACATACCTTAATCTACATGTCTCTGCATGTGAGCATATCTGCATTAAATCCAAATTAGTTATTAAACCTCATTCCGTATTTTTATATAATGATTAAATCATCAAGGATTGATTTGTTGTAAAAGGGATCATTTATTGACTGCATGCATGCAGGTGGATATAGACCGTTACATATTTTCCTTTTAGCTATATAATCACATTTTGCCTGCGTTGCTACCTAATCACAATCATTTAGCCAAGTTAGCAAGCCTTTTCAGCACTCTTTCTAAATGGCCATTATATATGCACCACAAAGAGGACTTTTTTGATCTGATCTAGATCTGATACTAGAATATTAACTCATATTAGCTTAAACATAGTTGCTCACTCCCAGACAACAGTTGTAGTCAAAGTTTTTGTATTTATCATAAAAATCAAATTTTATTATTTTATCTGTATAGCTAAAATACATTTTATTGTATCATTTTTTTTTTTTTACATTTTATTATATCATTATATTCAATTCAAATCAAATTTATTTGTATAGCGCTTTTCACAGTACATACCATTTCAAAACTGCTTTATAGAGAATGCATGTCAACATTACAATTTAGAATAATCTGTTATCAGAGGTGGCAGTGTCCAAATTATGTAATTTCAGAAATGTACATATACAAATAACACAGTTAGCTAACAATGTATTAATTTAAAAATGTATTAATTATGTTATTAATGTGGAACAGTTTGGAATAAGTTTATTTAATGAAGGATTTGGGTTCAAACCTCAGGAATGTGCCACAGCAGCTGACCGTTCAGTGCATCTGAAAGCCTTGAGAAGAATGAAAGAGAGTCTGCAGCCGGCAGAAAGTGTTGTTCTCAGCACCGCCCACCTGAGGGTAGACACAAAGGGAGTGGAGAGCATTCAGCACCACACAGACCCCACAAGTGACTTGGCACCATGCCAAGACAGGTAAGAAATGGCAAGAAAATTTTGGGTTTATATCCTAAAAAACATTTCTATGTCATATTATATTAATAATATATTTTCTAGTACAGTATATGCTTTAGAAAAAATCAACACTTTCTGTATTTTATGCTAATTTTATTGTTCTAAGACCTGCCTCTCACATGTACCAGCAGAGTTTTGTTAAAGGGGGGGTATCACACACAGTTTCTGCCAATCTCATGTTAATCTCGAGTACCTATAGAGTAGTGTAGCATCCTTCATATCACAGAAAAGTCTTTAGTTTTATCATATTTATAAAAGATACATACGCTGTACCAAGTCTTTCCGAAAACAGCCGAGTGCCTGGAGGCGTGTCCTGTGAGCGATCTAAAGAGTGACGAGCACATGCAGCTTTTGCGTACACAGCAAAATCCCCAGAGTTGAATCAACTCTGCTCAAAGTACATATGGTCCCTCTCTAAATAGTGTTAAAATAACACTGAAGCAGAGTTAAAAGTAATGAGATAATAAAGCAATTAATTAATGATTGCGCATTAGTGATGAACACCTGCTGTTAACAAGCAGAATCACTGAAGAAATAAGAAAAAACACAAAAACAACAAGTGACTTCAGTCACAGCCTTATTCATTGCTTAATTATCTCATTAAATTTAACTCTGCTTCAGTGTTATTTTAACACTATTTAGAGAGGGACCATATGTACTCTGAGCAGAGTTGATTTAACTCTGGGGATTTTGTTGTGTAGCGATCATTTGCAAGCTATCAATGGTCAGCTAAACAACTGTATTTAAACACACACACAATATACCATTGCATTATCCATGGATAACTTTTGAATCACTATAATGAGTATAGTGTATGGTGAATGATGAATAATGAATTTATGAAATCACTACGTTCGTATCATATTACATTATATGCACTTAGGCGCCTATTGCAAACAAAACAGACATTTGAATCAGTTTTACTCACTACCTGCGGTTCCGACTTATGACTGGGATCATTATCACTGTGACCGCTCCATCTTTCAGTTTCAAACAATCTGTAAATCCAGCATAAAACTGGGCCTTGTTTATGAAACTATAAGCACCGATCCTGAGGGCTCGAGCAGCCATGGAAAAACACAAGATATTCTCCATTCATTTTAACCAATAAAAAAGTGATTGCAACTATCAGTTTCTATGGTTATTTTAATAACAAATATCGAGAGCACATCAATGTAATGTGTGAGCACAAATCTCTCAGCTCAACTTAACACTGGGTTCTTTGGGAAGCAAGGTTATCTTTCCCTCACAACCAAAAACACACTTCTTTGGTCACATTGTTGATTTCGTGGTCTAAAAGCAAAGTGACAAATCTTTCTCGTGCAAGTCCTGTGCAGGGCTGCCGTAAACCCGAATGAAGCATGTTGATGGGCGTGCTCTTGCTCTCTCGCTCTGGCCGATGTGTGCGCGCAAGCTCTTCTGGGAGAAGTGCCTGTACAAGGAATTCCGATCTTTCTGATGTCACACAGGCACATACTCGAAAAAAAGATCCTGAAGAGTATTTTTGGCACAGAAATACTCCGTCATATGTCCAACTCATGTTTGCAAACTTTGGCCATGTTTAGCATGAGAATCCAACTCTTTTAACAGTGTAAATAAGTCATTTCATAAGTTACTTAAAAAAAAGTAGGAACATTCAAAAGATTGGGGCCAGTAAGATTTTTATTTTAAGAATGCATTAAATGTATTAAAGTGACCGTAAAGATATGTATAATGTTAGTAAAGATTTCTATTTCACATAAATGCTGTTTTAAGTAGCATAACTTGTTTTCAGCATTGATAATGATTACTTCTTAAGATCCAATTCAGCATATTAGAATGATTTCTGAAGGTGATCATGTGATACTGAAGACTGAAGTAATGATGCTGAAATTTCCGCTTTGTAATCAAAGGAATAAATTACATTTAAAACATTTTTAAATTATAATAATATTTCAAAATATTACTGTTTTTGCTGAATTTTGATCTAATAAATGCAGCCTTGGTGAGCATAAGAGACTTCTTTCAAAAACATTCAAAAATTCTACTGACCCCATACATTTGAATGGTAGTGTATTTCTTCTTCAAACTCTAGCCTTTCTTATAGCCAGACTACACTTATTGATGAATTTCAGTGTTTGTGTACAGTACATACTTAGTCACAGTATGTACATAAACTATGATTACAATTAGCTTTATGTTAAAGTCTGCTAAGTAAACATGTGCATGTGTGTTCTCAGCAGGGGGGGAGCAGTCAAGGATTGTGTCCTGTGGAGAGAAGCTGTACTGCTAGATGAACTAAGCCTTGCCCACTCACAGGTACACGTGCTTATGTGTTGCTTGTCTGTGTGTGCATCCACTGTTTTATCTCTTTTTGATCAGTGCAGTATTTAATAAGAGTATTTATTTATGTATGTATTTCTCAGTCACTCACACCAACATGACTTTACAGTATCAGGAACTATGGCATCTGTTTCAGCTTTATATCTGCCTAGAGTTAACATGGCACGTTTTCTTGGCATGGTCGAGTTTACTTGTAGCCAAACATGGAGATAAACCTTGTGAGAACTTCTCAGCTCTGATTGGATGTTGTTGACCTTCTTAAGCACATGGACAGCTCAGAGTAGTTAATCTGCAGAGATTGGTCAGGGCTGCTGGAGTGTATTTGCT
This sequence comes from Chanodichthys erythropterus, assembly GCF_024489055.1. NCBI lineage: Eukaryota > Metazoa > Chordata > Actinopteri > Cypriniformes > Xenocyprididae > Chanodichthys > Chanodichthys erythropterus. Next base: position 2,801,000 of record NC_090224.1, on the reverse strand, counting down.
TGTTCTGGGGTTTTTTGACTCTACTTGACACTGGTCATTCTCTCTCAGGCCGTTGTCCAGACCAACATCGTGGAGATAAAACAGATACCAGAGAGAACCATCATCCACCCCTGTTCAGCACAGGAAGAGAGGGTTACTGAACAGGAAGCAAAGAGCAGGTAAGCACTTTTCATGCAAGTCACAAATAGTTTAAAGAAGTAGATATATTTCCCTATTCTCATACCTTGACAAAAGCTTGTTGCCGAAGCATTAGATAATAAAGTATTTGCAAGTGAGTGTGTGGTCATATCTCATTTATACAGATTTTTTCTCATTGACCTGCACCTGAGATGGTGTGCAAAAGTTTTTTTCTGTTCTGTCAATACTTGATATAGGATGGAAATGACTTTATATATGCAACTTTTGCTACATTTTAAAATGTTAATAATTATTACTTTATTAAAGAAGTAAATAAGTAATTTCATATACATTTTTATATAAATAACAACTTATTTATTTATTTATGGTTTATTTGAATAGGACAAATACAATATACATAGATATTCCTGAAAGCAACAGCCATCCAAAGCAAGTATCATAATGTTTGTAGTGAAAGTTAATACCTAAAATCTGGACAGGAGTACAAGTTTGTTGCTGAATTAATCATATATGTTATGGTTGGGACTTTTTTTTTTCTAGTTACTGTACTGCAAAGTCAGTCCTTCAGCTGCAGCTGCTTAACAACAGTCAGCAGCTGGGAACAGAGTTTCCCATCAGCCCCGGCAGCAGCACCGCTATCTCTGCTGACTCACTGAGAAGTCAACTCCAGCACCTACTGGTTAGTCTCACACCCCACTTTCCTGCATTTTAGGGGCATTTTGTATACAAATGGCTATGTGCTCATTTAGGCTCTTAAGGACCATACGGAGGGTCTGTGGTGTGAGTTTGAGCTTCAGCATTCCCAGAGCTCCCAGCATATGGAGGATGGCTGTAACATGGAACAGGAGAGATCTCCGCTCATTCAACAGTGGAAGGGACAACAAATGTGCATTCAGGCCAGGTGAGACATGTACATGTTCTCTTCCAGAACCCAATGAGCTGCCTATAGATGGTTTGCATTATGAAGTCTGTTCAGGTATGTTCCAGTGTAAACAACTAAATTATGCCGCCTGAAGATTTGTTCTTTTGGCCAGATTCTAAGGCAACAGCACACATAGACTACAGTTCAAAAGCTTGGGCTCGGTAAAGTTTTTAAATGTTTCTGAAAGAAGTTTCTTATACTAACCAAGGCTGCATTTATTTGATCAATTTGATTCTACAATTCATAACTGTTTTCTATTTTTTTTTTTTTATATATTTTATAATGTAATTTATTCTCATGACAAAGTTGAATTTTCTTCATTACTTCAGTCTTTAGTGTCACATGATCCTACAGGATTCATTCTGACATGCTGATTTGGTGCTCAAAAACATTTCTTATCGTAATCTATGTTGATAACGGTTGTACAGTATTGTACAAGTATCATTCAGATGTATGACCATTAGGATGCTGGGAGAGTGCTCTCTAGGTTGTGGAATAGAGCTACTGTTAGCCATAAGTGGCACAATAATAATGTTATTTTATATATTGCTCAGGGTGAAGTCCCTTGAAACTGCAGTAAAGCTGCTGGAGTCAACTGACATACAGATCAGACTGATTTCTGATCAGCTCAAACAGATCAGTCAGAAACCTCTGAATATCAGAAACTTTGCAGTTGCTGATGCCAGGAATCTACACGAAGACCTAAAGGTACAAATTAATGTTCATGCTTGCAGATACTTGTATATATTTATGTTTTTTTTTCTTCACCTCACAACCAGCAAATCAGACAATTGACACTCAAACTCACCTTGATATTATTTTTTTTTTCTTTTAAAATGTTCAGCTTGCATATATTTTTTCAGAGGTAGTTATTTATTTGAGATTTAGAGTTGACAAAAGTAGCAACTTCAGTACCAATTGGTACAGAAATGTTTAAAAATGTGATGCTTTGAGCGCTGTTGAGCAGATTCGTAAACTCCTGATTGACCATTGTGTTCACACGCTCATCACATATGCCTGTGATTGGCCACAGTGATCAACGCACGGGAGCGTTTGAATTTGAAAATGTTTTGAAAGCTAAAGTGCTGGACTTTCCTGGCTAAATAAGACATTTGAAAACATTTTCCTTTAAGAAATGTTTGCTTTGTCATTCAAAGCGTACATTTAAATCTTTGTGCAATGTTCTTTACACTGACTGATGTACTTTGCATGTTCAAACTCCTTGTGATTTATTTGTTCTTTGTTCAGCGTCTGGATGAAAGTATTGAGAAAGAGCTGTTTCTGCTTAAGAGCGAAGGTTCAGTTAGTGACTCTGCTGATCTCAGTCACATTGAGCTCCAAGCCCGTCTCCCCCTGCAGCAAACTCTCCATGACCGCACAAAATGCCTGGAGCAACAAAGACAATGTCTGAGTAAAAGTGAATCAGCCCTGGTGGCCCTCGAGAACCTCCTTTTCCAACTCAAGCAGGTGAATGACGACCTTACTGCAGCTCACAGCACATCAGACTGCAGCTACAGCTTAGTCTCCATCCAGCGGAGTCTTCAACAGGCCAAGGAGGAATCGGTTCAGCTAGACCAAATACTAGATGATGCCGGTATGGGAGTAACTTTGGATGATAAACCAGGCAGCTGTCATGAGATGGTGTCAGCTCTAGCTCTGCATGCAGAAGAGGTCGAAACTAAACTGGCTATAGGGCCCAGGCGGTCTGACAGAGGTGGGAAAGGAAGAGAAAAGGGAGAGCAGAGAGTGTTTGGTAGGAAGAGGATGGGCCTGCAGGTCGCCCTGAGGGAGGTGCTGACGGCACTGGAAAGACACGGGCTGAAGGAGCCCACACTTCCTGCACTACAGCACAGGTGAATTTTATTTTATTTTGTTTTGTTTTGTTTTTGTTTTGTTTTGTTTTGTTTTGTTTTGTTTTGTTTTGTTTTGTTTTGTTTTGTGTTTTGTTTTGTTTTGTGTTTTGTTTTGTTTTGTTTTGTTTTGTTTTTTGTGTTGTGTTGTGTTGTGTTGTGTTGTGTTGTGTGTTGTGTTGTGTTGTGTTGTGTTGTGTTGTGTTGTGTTGTGTTGTGTTGTGTTGTGTTGTGTTGTGTTGTGTTGTGTTGTGTTGTGTTGTGTTGTGTTTTGTTTTGTTTTATTTTATTTTATTTTATTTTATTTTATTTTATTTTATTTTATTTTATTTTATTTTATTTTATTTTATTTTATTTTATTTTATTTTATTTTATTTTATATTATATTATATTATTTTATATTATATTATATTATATTATATTATATTATATTATATTATATTATATTATATTATATTATATTATATTATATTATATTATTATTTTATTTTATTTTATTTTATTTTATTTTATTTTATTTCATTTTATTTCATTATATTTCATTTTATTTCATTTTATTTCATTTTATTTCATTTTATTTCATTTTATTTAATTTTATTTCATTTCATTTCATTTCATTTCATTTCATTTTATTTTATTTCATTTTATTTCATTATTTCATTTCATTATTTCATTTCATTTCATTTTATTTCATTTTATTTCATTATTTCATTATTTCATTTCATTTCATTTCATTTCATTTGATTTCATTTCATTTCATTTCATTTCATTTCCTTTCATTTCATTTCATTTCATTTCATTTCATTTCATTTCATTTCATTTCATTTCATTTCATTTCATTTCATTTTCATTTCATTTCATTTTTCATTTTATTTCATTTCATATTTCATTTATTTTATTATTTTATTTTAGTTTTAAATTAATTTAAAAAATGTGCTAGTAATATTAATTAAAATAACAATTGCAATATAAAATAAAATGAAATAAAATAAAAACTTTACTGCTTCTTTTTCTCTTTGTTTTGCATACAATATTTTTAAAGTACAGATATACTAAAATAATAAAACAAGGTCCTAGTTATGTTAATTATAATATTCAATATTAAATAATCTATAATATAATAAAATAACCTATCACCACTCTCTATATATATATATATAGTGGTTATTTTATTATATTATAGATTATTTAATATTGAATATTATAATTATATTTTATAATATTATAATATATATAATATATATATATCATGTCTATAATAGATTAATGAAGTATAATATAAATACAAATATAAATAATGCTGTGAATGATGCATGAGTTCTTTCTTGTATTATCGCCTGCATTTAATCTGTTTCAGGGAGTTTTAAAAAATGTGGAATGACTTCTAAGATATATATATATATATATTAAGTATTTCTCTCTTGTATATCTAAATTTATTACAATAAAGGAGATGATATGCCTCTGTTTCAGTCTCACCGTTGTCTTTCTCAGGTTACGCTTCCTGACAGACATGGAGAGTAAACTGGTTGCACTACGCTTAGAGATTCAGGATCTGAGAGATACATGTGCACAGACAAGCACCTCAGACACGAGCCTCAGTGAGCTGCAGACGGAATGGGAAAACGCACACAGAGCAGTCACAGAAAGGTGGCATGATTATCTTAGTTAAATGCTATTGCTGTGATGGAATTACACAGCGCATATTACTAACTGGACACATTTGTTTCATGCTTCTATTTCAGTCTTGAGCAATGTGTATCTCTGATTGAACTACTTAAGAAGTTCCAGAGCTGCCGAAATCGTTTGGGAAGCACTTTGCAGAGAGCAGAGCAGACTATCGCTGATCAGGCCTACTACATGGGCAAAGACAACCTACAGCTCCTGATCAGCAAGGTACAACATTTTTGGAAAATCCTGGCTACAGTGCTTCCATTCTTATTGGACAGCAGATGGCAGTATTAACTGCATACTTTTTGATAATTTTAGTATTAACTGCAGATCAATATATTTTGTAAAATATTAATTAGAAAAAAAGTGGGATTATTTAGTTGAATGAATGAGAATAAATGAATTCTTGACTATTTATAAATGTTGTGTCCAGGTTACTGGTATAAAGTCAGATCTCAGTGGTCTTGGGGATGGGGTGGAGGAGTTCAGAACTATGTGCAGACAGCTCCAGTCTCTGATGAGAAGGATCCCTGACTGTATAGACGCCCCATTTGAGAGTGAGGCTGACACACTTATGGACCGCTGGCTTGATGTATGTTATATATGTCCTCTCTCGCTTTCTCTCTAATAATAATCTGTGTTTGTATTAAAGAAACATGCCACTATTTTTAGTATAGCTTAGCATAGATCATTGAATCTGATTAGCCCGTTAGCATCTCGCTCAAAAATTACCAAAGAGTTTTGATATTTTTCCCATTTTAAAACTTGACACTTCTGTAATTACATCGTGTACTAAGATCAGCAGAAAGTGAAAAGTTGCGATTTTCTATGCTGATATGGCTAGGAACTATACTCTCATTCCGGAGTAATAATCAAGGAACTTTGCTGCCGTACCATGGGTGCAGCAGGTACAATGATATTACACAGCGCCTGAAAATAGTCCCCAGCTAGGTAACTTCAAACGTGACTGGCACTAAGTTTATGTAGTTGTAGGGGGCAAATAGAATACGGTTCAGGATCTGCACCAAAGTAAATATCTTCTGAATCGTCTCTCACAAATGTCTCCATGGTTGCAAGGCACGCACCCTGTGCAAGCAGGTGGTCACGTTGGTTATGTTGACGGAAGTTAGTCTATTTTCAGGCGCTGCGTAATATCATTGCGCCTTCTGCACCCATGGTACGGCAGCAAAGTTCCTTGATTATTACGCCGGAATGAGAGTATAGTTCCTAGTTCCGAAAATGGTAAAACTCAACTGTTTAACTCTAGGGGAGTTGGAAAATGAGCCTATTTTCAAAAATAATGGCTTGTTTCTTAAACCTGTTACAAATGCTCTTATTTCAGGTCACTGAGAAGACAGACTGTCATCTGGACAACCTTCAAGCTGGGCTTTCTCTTTGGGAAAAACTCCTTCTATTGGCTGGAGAGGTAGAGGACTGGAGCACCCAAAAGCTGATTACACTTGCTCAGTCACACCCCTTTCATACGGAACTTGACGTGTCTGCCATGCAGGTAAAACCTTTTTCAACTGACAATTTTAGGTATAACTTTCAAATAAACTTACATTATAGTTTGAAACCAGTGTTACATATGTAGGATGTTATTTGAGTTAACTTAGTCAAAAATGAAACCCACTAAGTATCATTATATCTTATAACTTGTCATCAAGTGAACATTTATGTAAAATAAATCATTATAGTGATATTTACATTACCAATAAAAAAAAATGGTTTTCCTTTAAAGAAATTAATATTTTTATTCAGCATAACGTGACCATAAGGACATTTATAATGTTAAATATTTCTATTTGAAATAAATGCTGTTCTTTTAAACTTTCTATTTAGTAGTATCCTGAAACCGTTTCAACAAAATAAGTAGTTTCCAATACTGATGGTAATAAGAAATATTTCTTGACCATACTAGAATGATTTCTGAAGGAACATGTGACGCCTGAAGACTGGAATAATGACTTGCATCACAGGAATAAATTATATGTTAAATTAAGTTAAAATAGAAAACAGTTATTTTAATTTGTAACAATATTTCACAATATTCCTGTTTTTACTGACTTCTATATCAAGCATAATTGTTTTGCACAGGATGAGCTGAGGGTTCAAGAGGAGAACATTGAACATTTCCATCGCAGATCTTCAGAGATCCAGGAGCTGCTGCAGAGTCATGAGTTCCCACTGGAGCTGCAGGTGATTTTCAAACACACCAGGGTCTTTTCACAATGCTACTTTATTCACTTAATGAAATTTTTATTTAAAAAAAAAATGCTGTAATATGCCAAGTTCTGTTGGTAAACTACATGTATTAGTATATTTCAGCAAATTGACTTCATTTCATTTTTAGGTGATTGAGAGCCAGCTGAGGAAGAAGATGATGGAGGTGATGGAGCTCTTTTCTGAGACCAGTGATGTTTTTAGACAGCTGGAAGCTGCCAAAAGCCAGGTGGCATCTGAGATCGCAGATCACCTGTCCTCCATTCAGACTATCACAAATACTCTGAGCACACTGACCACTGCTGAAAGCCCACAAGTCCTCAGCATCATCCAGGTGAATGTCTATACTAAAGTTGACATGAAAAGGAAGTTGTGATAGTCATTTTCCCCTATTGTGACACACATCTGAGTAAAAAGGCTTCTCAAACAAGAAATTTTTTTTTGATTTTTTTCTATGGGAAACTGATTGGATCGTTGGATGGTTGTGGTTTGCTATTGCTGTGATCTCATGTGAGTGACAGGTTTTTAGGGTTGGTTAACATTTGAATTTTAGCGATTTCAGTTCTGCTTATCGATTCCGATTCTTATCGATTCCCAGTTTCAATTCCAATATGGTAAAAAAAAAGGGGGAAAAAAATGAAATATTAATATTTAGATATCAAACATGATTATTCTGTGACTTGTTGCAAAATATTCTGTTGCAGTTAAATACCATAAACAAAAATCAGCAACCTTAAGAACAACTAACTAGACTACTATAAATTTGAAACATTATCAAAGACAAGTATACAGTCAATAATACAATAAGAACAAATAAGCAAATCAGCTATAGCATAAATAAATACAACTGAACAAAGTTCAGAAATTGAAATCAAATGAAAAATAACACTACATAGTTTTCTTTTCATAAATAAAAAAAACCCTATTTATTTATATAAATTTAAAAAATATCATGAATCCTCCAAAAACTGCACAAATGTTGAGAAAAAACAATAAACAGTAAAAAATAAGAAAATCACTCACTAATCTTGACTGAATAACTTTTGTAACTTTAATAAGGATTAAGGAGAGTGATTTTCTTATTTTTTACTGTTTATTGTTTTTTCTCAACATTTGTGCAGTTTTTGGAGGATTCATGATATTTTTTAAATTTATATAAATAAATAGGGTTTTTTTTATTTATGAAAAGAAAACTATGTAGTGTTATTTTTCATTGTTTTAAATTTATATAAATAAATAGGTTTTTATGCATGAAAAGCTTTTTATGTAAAATTCACTTTATAAAAGGCCTGGATTTCTAACTTTCATTCATGTGGATAACATGGATAATTTGACATGGTTTAGTGTAAGATTTTTTTATCCCATCTTTTGGAAAATGCAGTTATAAAATTAAAAAAACTAACATTTTTACCAGTAGATGGCTGCAGAGCTCCACTATTTGCTATGTGCTATTTGAATGACTGAATGACGTCTTTTCACAAGTTTTTTTCAGTTGGATTCATATCGAAATGTTATGAAATCACAATTATAACAATAAAAATTACTTTGCCAAAGTTTAGCATTTTTTGTGCAGGGCAAAATCAGTTTTTCAATAATAATTTTAGAATAAAAATAATAAAATGATAAAATAAATCATTTTTATTTTGGTGTGTGTGAGCATGTCCATTTTATATTGGGGATGTTTTTTGCATTTTTGGAAGTGTGCCACTTCATTTCTGTCTATGTGTGTTGTGCGTTGTTTCTGATTTTGTGAAAGGATTTTGTCCAGTTTCTAAGTGGGGTCTCTGTGGGTTATATTATTGATGATATTATTGAAAAACTGATTTTTTTCAGTACAAAAAATGTTAATCTTTGACAAAAAGTAATTTTTATTGTTATAATTGCGATTTCATAACATTTAGATATGAATCCAACTGAAAAAAAACTTGTGAAAAGACGTCTTTCAGTCATTCAAATAGCACATAGCAAATGGTGGAGCTCTGCAGCCATCTACTGGTAAAAGTGATAGTTTTTTTGTTTTATAACTGCATTTTCCAAAAGATGGGCAAAAATCTTACACCAAACCATGTCAAATTATCCATGTTATCCACATGAATGAAAGTTAGAAATCTGGGCCTTTTATAAAGTGAATTTTACATAAAAAGCTGCTTTTGCATAAAAACCTATTTAAAATTTTTTTTTTTTTATTTATATAAATTTAAACAATATCACAAATCCTCCAAAAACTGCACAAATGTTGAGTAAAAACATTAATAAACAGAGTAAAATTACATTGTTTTTTAAAAAAAAATATTATATTGTTACAAAATTGCATTTTGTTGCCGGGGTCTCTGGAGACCACGAGTGTAGTCAATTAAACGAAGACCGCAGGGTTAAGACCAAAAGCATGGATCCATTATACTGTTACACATGCGTTTTCTTTCTCAACTGTTTACATTCACTTAAGATATAACAATCTGTGTTTACGAGTATATTTTGACAATTTTGTATTTGTCCTTTCAAGCGCAAGAAGATGCAAAACAATTTAATACAAAATTTGTGCACTATATTAATGGCGTTTTTTTGTGTGGCGCTCTAGACATGAGCAGCACAGAAAACGGTGTGCGAGTACCGAATTGACTTCTCTTTCACGTCTTCTTGCATTTGAATGGTTTAAAGCCACTTTAAAATGCACACACAGGAATCGATAAGCAGAATAGAATTTTTTTATTTTATAACAAGTATCCAATTCCTGACCTTAAGTATCTGATTCCAGAATTGGAACTGATTTTTCGATTCCCAACCCTACAGGTTGTCCTGCCCTTTTGCCAGTAAACATGTCATCAGAGAAGAGATGTCATTGTAAGAGGGAGAAATTATTTTGCTTAATGATTGAGGGCACATGAATAAAAGAAAATGATGTACAGCAATAGTTTATTTATAATATATATAATACTGCAATATTCCTTAAAAAGAAGAATGGTCTATTTTGATTTCATGATGACTTTAAGTTAGTTCACTCAAAGAGGTCATCATTTACTCACCTTCATGTTATTCCAAATGCGTAAGACTTTCGTTCATCTTTGGAACACAATTGAAGATATTTTTAATAAAATCTGAGCGATTTCTGTCCCTCCATTGACAGCTTACTCACAACTACCACTTTGACTCTTCCAAAAGGTCATGAAGAGAACCTAAAAAGAGAATGTAAAACTAATCCAGTTGAATAGAGCAGTTTATGTTTTCTGAAGAGAGATGATTGCTTTATATGATGAACATATTGAATTTAGGCTTTTATCTACATATCAACATTGATCATTGAACATAAATGGATGTTTGATGTGCGAGAAAAGCCCAAACATGCTGCATTGGTTCTCACACATCAAGCAAGCATGCTTGAGCTTCTGTTTAAATTAAATCTGTTCATCATATAACATGATTGTGTCTCTTGAGAAAATTTGGATTAAAACACTCAATTTACCACTCTAGTAAATGACAATTTCATTATTTGTTGAACTAACCCTTTAAGACTAAGCTCAAATGAAATGGAGCCATTTAGCACATTTTGATCTACACTATATGTACACAATGTCTCTGTCATGCTCTGTACTTGAATTCTAATCATTTTAAATCAATCAGTAGTTTACCCTCCCATTTTTTTTTTTTTTTGGATTAATTTTTTAATGTAACTGTTTCAACTGACAGGGCTTTTTGGAGCAGCTTGAAACGGAGGCAGAGCAGTCAGATGCGTTACTGCAGAAGATAGACCTTCTGGCCAGCATTGCAGGTCTAGAAAACCTGCAGGCGCTGGCTAAAGATGGAGCTCACCTTCAAGAAAGCATCTGCACAACCAGAGAGCTGGTCATAGAGAAGAGAGAGCAAGCAATGAACCCCAACATGCCTGAAAATCAGATGGTCCAAGACCGTAAGCACATTAAACCCCAGATTAAAAAAACTGAATATACAGTGCTTGAGTTACAGTCAAAATCCAAAGGTAAAACAGAGGAACTGTCACACGGACGGAAGACATTTGACACTCTTCTTGAGGTGAAGGATATCAAAGAGCAGGCCTGCAGCTGGGCCAGTGAACTGCATCTCAAGGGGGATTTTCAGGTTTCTGAGGATGGGAACAGACTGGTCACACTTGAGGAGAGACTCACATCTGTACAGGTAATTTCCTTGTCCTTCGTCTGTTTGTTCTCTAAGGGTCTCTCTTTA